>NW_015386565.1:440897-466665 GCF_001527695.2 Protobothrops mucrosquamatus | reverse complement strand
GGCAGGAACCCTACACCATTTCAGACAAACAGCTGTCCAGTCTCTTCTTAAAAACTTCCAGTGTTGGAGCATTCACCACTTCTGGAGGCAGGTTGTTCCATTGGTTAATTGTTCTAACTGTCAGGAAGTTTCTCCTTAGTTCTAGGTTGCTTCTCTCCTTGATCAGCTTCCACCCATTGCTTCTCGTCCTGCCTTCAGGAGCCTTGGAGAATAGCTTGACTCCCTCATCTTTGTGGCAGCCCCTGAGATATTGGAACACTGCTATCATGTCCCCCCTCGTCCTCCTCTTCGTTAAACTAGACATACCCAGTTCCAGCAACCGTTCCTTATATGTTTTAGCCTCCAGTCCCCTAATCATCTTTGTTGCTCTTCTCTGTACTCTTTCTAGAGTCTCAGCATCTTTTTTATATCGTGGTGACCAAAACTGGATGCAGTATTCCAAGTGTGGCCTTACTAAGGCATTGTAAAGTGGTATTAATACTTTACGTGATCTTGATTCTATCCCTCTGTTAATGCAGCCCAGCACTGTGTTGGCTTTTTTGGCAGCTGCAGCACACTGCTGGCTCATATTTAAGTGATTGTCCACTAGGACTCCGAGGTCCCTCTCGCAGTTACTACTATTGAGCAAGGTACCCCCTATACTATACCTGTACATTTGGTTTTTCTTGCCTAAATGTAGAACCTTACTTTTTTCACCATTGAATTTCATTTTGTTAGATAGCGCCCAGTGTTCAAGTCTGTCCAGGTCCTCCTGTACCTAAGCCTGTCTTCTGGAGTGTTGGCTATTCCTGCCAGCCTGCATCATATCCTTTCATTGGTGATTTGTGCTTAAGATCACCATACTTTTTATTACTCTTCCATTTATTGTATTGCCAACACTGCAACTCTTCTTATCCAGCAGTGATATAGCCTGACAAAATTCTATACCAGCATCAGGCCACGAACAGAAGAAAAAGGTGGCCCTGACTAAATCTCCTTCCCCACATCTGAAGTATTTAAGGAAAAAGAGATCATCATAGGTTTAGCTGATTTATAATTTTCTGGATAAATAATCCTAAATGCAACATACCCTACCTGGCCCACAAAAAAATACATTTATTTATTTATTTATTTAGCATATGGCATACAAGGCCAGGGAGACTGCAATGTTATGAACACAGTAGAAGTCCTGGGAGCTGACAGTCACTAGTCTGTTTGTTGCACCAGTACACCACAAAAGGACCTACTAGCTTCCCACCGACTGGCCTGCAGCATTCTCAGGGAAAATCAGCTCGTCCGCGACTTTCCTCCATCACTCTTCCACCAATCACATCCGGGCAGATCCAGCACCGATTCCAGCTCATGCAGAATGTAGCCAGCTGTTTCCTACCAACAAAATGGTGGCACCTATCTATCTACTCCCAAACAATGCTTTCAAACTGCTAGGTGGGCAGAAAGTAGGGACAAGAGATGGGAGCTCACCCTGTCCTGCAGAGCTGGACTCGAACCATCGGAGTGCTGGCAATTGTTCTGCACATCCAGCATCATTAAGTCTCTGCCCTACCACATCCCCCAAAACTTTACAAGTAGGTGTACAATACCAATCTCTATGTCAGCAGCCATAAGCCAGTGTACATGGCTTATATCCTTCAAACCCCACAGTTTTCATAGATTTGAAATCTGTATAAAATAAGAATGCTAGCATGCAATAAACTGTAAAGTATGCCTTAAAGCAATTACAACACATTTAAAATTTTTCTTCATTACTACAGTACATATTTCTTCATTACTACAGTACATATTTAAAGCATGCATGGGTTTTTTTCTACTCTTATTTATTTTATTTACTTATTTACTGACGTTTATATGTTGCTTCAATCAAACTGACTATAAGCAGCTTACAAGCTGTTGATAACATGAGTTAAATTCAGATAACATGGCAAAGTTACAATCTGAAGACAAAGAACATAGCAACTTTGTAAGCTTCCCAGAGTCTTTGTGGAATCAGGCCATCTTAACAAATATTAACAAATAAATACATTTTTCTAAAGCAAAGCAAGATGACGTTAGATGACTACCTGGATGAAGTGTTTCTGAAATACATGCATAAGAAGGCACACAGAATGTAAGCAATGTGTAAATGATACCAGTCACCTTCACCTCGCATACCTATTTAACAACTAGAGTTTGTTAGGATTTTAAATTTTGGAGAATATCTGTAGCCATAGAACCTAACATTTTTAAAGTGATAAGTTAGTAAAAGTAAATATCAGAAAATGCTGACATATTAGTTTCTCCACTTGAAGAGATGGCTATTGTATCCATACCTTGAAATAAATTTAAGAATTACCAGAAGTTTTAAAGACATCCAGTGGAGAGAGCAATAGAGACAGACTGCATTTGTTAAGATGGAAAAATTGGGATTTACATAATATAATAATATAAATAACCGAAGATACAGTGTGCCTGCAGGGTAACTAATCTAGCCTTGATAAGTACAGCTACCTAGCTACACAATTTCTAACATGCAATTTGCACCCAGCATGTCCTATTTTATAGCTATTTAATCTCCTCTCTCCTACTAGAAGTTTATACAGCTAATAGCTTTCTATGGAGACCATTCTCTAAATATCTTTGATGCCTAGTGATTTCTTATTGTCCCCAACTCAAATACTTTCTTTCAGATGTTATTCTATTGAATATATGATTCTACTATAAAAGCCTAGGCATTTAAGCTTCATACATTGTATACCAGCATCAAAGAAAGAAGAAAATAAAGGCATTCTGTTAAAAGTATATACTATCCTTTTGTGTTTACATGTAATGGAAATGATTAGGTAACTTTGTGAATGTCAAATAATCCAGTATATAGAAATCATTAAGGATTTTCCCCAGCATCCCAGTGTATAATGAACAACATTCAAAATAATCTGCCTTGCATAAAAGTCATTCATCTTTTTTTAAACTGTGGTTTTTAATTTTGACAAACTTCTAAACTTAGGTTATAGGAAATACAAGGCATCACTAACGAATGCACACAAGCAACATTGCAAAAGACAAAAGAGACAGATTATGGAATATAAATGAAAAAAGAATCTGGACTTTCTTCAGTCCAGGGATGTCAGAAAGATTTACTTCACAGTTTCTTATGCAAAATGTAATTTTATGTGTGGAGGAAGCTGAAGGAGATGGACATCCTAGATTCCTTTCCATCAAAGTTCAGACCTGGATACTGGATAGAAGCAACACTAATTGTACTTATATGTGACTTCCAAAACAACCAGTCTCAGGAGAGGGTTGAGTCTCCTAGTTCTTTTAAATTTCTTAGCAGTATGCAGTATAATTGACTGCAGCACTGTTTCTTAATTTTAAGATGTGTGGACTTCAACTCCAGGAAGCTGGCAGTGGAATTCTGGCCGCTAAAGTCTACACAAAGTTCCCGTGGTTAAGAAACACTGGATTAGAAGTATTCTTCTGGATTGCCTTAGGAATTTGTTCCAATTCTTCCTAAATTGATGTAGTTCTACTGGTTTTAATGGAAGAAGAAAGCTCAAAACTATGATCCAGTAAGGATCTTGGGCATTCTAGATTAAGGCAAAAATTTACTTAATTAAAAGAAAAGCTTTCATATTGAAGACAAAAATTCTCCTTTTAAAACTGAAACACTACAAAAGCTTTATTATACTGTACAATATTTATTTATTTGTTTGTTTATTTAAATAAATAAATAATTTGAAACTTAATATAAGTGATGTTAGATAAGGATTTCTTAATATGAGTTGTATGAGGAATATGTTCTATTGTTGTATTATAGTTGTTGAATCCTGAAAGGCTCCACAATCATTTTAAGTTTTCGTTTCTTCTGTACAGTGACATGGTTGCATAAGAGCACATATTTCATTTAACCAGAAATTGTACGCTATATGTGGTGATCTATTCACCCTTAATCAAATGTCACCAAAACAGGCAAATATGTCCCAGTCTCAATCAGAAATTATTTTTGAACATTTCCATTAAAGCACATTCACATATTGCTGTCATGTGCTCTTTTCATAGGTGACTTAGTCATAAAACACCTAAGCACTAATTATTTACACTAGTTATGTAAGTATCAAAATGTAAATAGCTCAGCAGCTTGTTCCATTAATAACTTAAATTATATCACAAGGGAACATAATCTATGTAAATACATCTCCCAAACTTATTTGTTCATTGTGCAATTGAAGGAAGTCCTTTTCGATAATGAAAGCATTTTTACATACAATTACACAAATGCTTGATAACTACAACATTTGTTCAGAATGCTGAATCTCATGCAAAACTATAGGACTTCCAGTTCTGGTTATAAAAATGGAACCAAATTAGACATGTTTTCCTATCAATTTAAGGCAAAATATGAAAATATGTCCTAGGTATTAAATATCTAACACTAAAGGTTTCTGTCTCTCTACACCAAAATTTGTACGCTTTCATTAGAGATGAGCAACAGTGACATCCAGTGGCATTTACAGATAAATTGATCATTCTTCTCTAAATCAGTGTGATTTCTGCTTTCCTGAATCTTGAATCTTGAATTCTCCAAGTTTGACATCATTCCCCAGCTATCCAATGTACTACTATCAGTTGATACTGGGGTAGGACGTCTATAAAAGAGAAATACTTGCTTTTTTGTTGAAGAGACAGTCAAGTAAAATTAGTTGGCATCCTGTTCCCCACCTGCAGGGAATAAATGACTCTGAGTCTTAGCAGGACAAAGAAAGAACCTCTGGCATATTTTTTTAATGCCAGACAAATAACATGTTAATGATAAACAGTGATCTAAATAATAGGATGGATCAAGAAATTTCACTTAGCAAATTCTCATGGGCAGAAGATTGCAGGAAGACAATTAACACAGGTTCTTTCCTTTAATTAAGGTAAATTTTAGAACAGAAATGCAAGGAGTGCAGAAGAAAAGGGGCATTAATGAATTGTTTTCCTGTTTATTTCTTCTACAGAGGAGTTTCATCTGGGCGCCAGAGCTCTCCCCCTCATTTAATGGCTACTTTTTGGTTCCAATCAAGGGCTCCAGCCTTTTTTTATACTGTATTCATGGCCAAACAAATGTTCAAATTCCTCTTATTAAATCAGTGTGCATGTTTCAAAAATATTTCTTGGAGTCACCCCCAGGGTCTGAAATGCTTTTGAAATATTTTAGCAGAATTCTGCATGTCTCTTTTTCCCTGAGATCTTGGGTTCACGTGCTCTTCTTCATGATTACCTCGTACAATAAATCACAATGTCAATTAAGCAACAAAAACAGAAATCCACAAGTGATTATTAGCCATGAGAGTTAAATGGAACCTTATGATCTAATGAGATTAAGCAGTACTGTTACACATTGTGAATAGCCACACTCCTGTCTTGCAATGATCAATTATGTTGGTCAACATTTAATAGTACTTTAAAATTCAAAATATTCCATATAATTATTTAGGTAATGCTTTTTCTACAGTTTTGGATGTCAGATTAGTCATGCAAACATCCTCTTGGAGACAGTGGACTGAGGCTGAAAACAGTAACTGAGGCTGATTTAACGTCTAGCATACAGAAGAACTAGAATCCTCTGGGCTTACAGATCTTCCTATTCTGTTGATAAAGTAAAAGAAGACCAACTAATATGGAGTGTATTAAAACATTTGGCCATTGTCTGCTCATCTATCCACATTTGCAGTTAATCTTGCCCATCTAGGAGAATGTGTATTTTCTTTCTGTAACCAGAGCATGATATTAGGATATGGAAATATCCATGGTAAAAATGATGATCACAACAGTGTGATACTTGTAAAAAAACAAGAAGAAACTTTTAATTGTATCATCATGGTCACTATTTTTTTTAAACCACATTCTGCAAGCCCCACTGATAGGTATGAGGCACCTGAAATTATATGGCCTTATAAATCAAACGATGATGTTAATAATAACTTATTCTAAAACCTCTTTAATATAATAACTCAGGCAGGCAGTGGTTTAAAACAATAATTCTTTCCATTTGTCCTTTTAATGTCCTTTAAATTTCCCCCTACAGAGAAAATGACCATTTAATTGTCCACCACAGAGAAAATATATCACCTATCTCAAATAACTTATATTAATGCGAATATGGCAAATCCAGTCCCCTTCCAGCTTCACCAAGCATAAGTGGAGGACCAGTGTCCTCACATTTTCTCCCAAATCAATTTTGTAATTCAGGCCTCCCTATCTCTCTGTTACTCTCTCTCTTCACTCCATTTTGTCTCGCACAATCATAGTTTGGAAAATTAAACCCCAGTTATCCAAGACAATGAAGGGAGGAGACTCCACCATACTCAACTCTGATGGCAGCCTGTTACCTTTGTTCACATGGATCGTCAGTGGCAACTTCTAGCCTTCTGTTCTGGGCTTAATATTGCCCATGATTTGATACATGCAGTCAGATGACCCCAACAAGCCAAAGTTCAGTAGGCCTTATCAGCATGGGGAATTCTGGGAGTTGAAGTCCACACATCTTAAAGCTGCCAAGTTTGAAAAACATTGGCTTATTTATTTATCTAAACTTGTATACAACCTGAGTCTCAACAACTCTGGGTGGCTCATAACAATTAAAACAAGGACATTACAATAAGCCAATAAAGGGGAGGGAGAAAAAAAGACAAAAGAAAGTAAGAATGACAGAGGGTTATATTTGCATACATTTTAGCATAAGAATTTAGGCTACTTTGTGCTAGGTATCCTTCACTCAACCTGTTTACTAGTGAGGCATCACATTTGATCAAATGGGGTTTTTTTTGCAATTCCAAAATAAAACACTGGCTGTTTTCCTATTGTTCTACTGTTGCTTAATGAATTGTGACTGGCGTGCTTCTGGGTCCTAGAAAATGATATTGTTTAATCTAATGCTTCTTAAAGGACTCTGGGGGCTCCACCAAGAGCCCATGTTGAAAAATAATGCATTATTAATCAAACAGTTGTGAGAAGCAGTAGTAGTAGCAAGTGCGTCAATTTTATTTAAACAGTAAATACTGATAAATATAACCTTTACAAACAAAAGCTTTTGGGGGGGTCCTCCATAATTTTTAAAAGTAGAAAATGGTCCAGAGAGAAAAAAAGTTTAAGAAAAGATTTAATCAAAGAGAATCGAAGCACGGCGACCCTGCAGGATCGAATCACCTGGATAGATACTATGGGAGACAGGTAATCAGGTCTTGTGCCATGTAGGTCTTTATAGGTAACAACCAGCATCTTGAATTGTACCTGGAAGCAAACTGGCAAACTATGCAACTCGTAAAGCAAAGGTACTATTACATGAGCATACCAAGGCTTGCCCATCCCTGCCTCTCTACCAGCTGGAGTAGCCAAACACTACTGTTTGTAGCAAAGCTTAATATTATCTTATCTGGATTATTCATAATTTTCTATGGTCCCAGGTTCTGTTATTATGACAAGGGGAAAAGGTTTATCTTTCTTTGCTACATATCCCTCATATCACCTCTTACTCTTTTTTTCTCAGCTATTAAAAATCAGACATATTTCCTCATAAAAATATGTATAGTGACCGCACATGCTTTATTAAAAAAAGAACAGTGCCTTATTTCAGGACGCCATTCTTTAGATTTATTTTTCAAAAACTCACTTTTGTCCTTTATTTTGCTTTTAACTTTTACCATACAAATGGTACCACTTCGTGCAGTCTATCATATTCAGATGAAAAATACAGAAAGTCAATTGTCTTTTTAAAATAAATTTGTACATAGTTTGATTTTAATAGAATATGCATTTCTTGGTTTGGTCCTCAGTTTATGTAATTATTTATATATTGGGTTTATTTCACACCTTTCCTATGAGAGTTCAAACCAGCATAGGGAAGTCTTTTATAACTTTATCACTGTAACACTATTCTTATCTGTAAAATAGATAAGGCTGAGAGTAACTAACCCCAAATCATCCAACAAGCTCTGTGATTGACTGGGAATTTGAAATTGGGACTTGCTGGTCTAAGTCCAAACCCTGTTTTGCAATGAGGCTTGAAACATTGAGCTCCCAATAGGGGTCCCATATTATGGAATGTCTCAAAAGAGTTGGCTCTAAGCACAATAATGGTGAACGTGCACTTATTTGATCTTGCTGAGAAACCATGATGATTTATGACACCATTTTCAGTTACAGACTAGAACATCAGCCCTGTGATTTTAATCCATGCCTGTGCAGTAGACTGAAAACAACTTGGGACAAACTTTTGCATTGATTTATGGTTGCTTGACTTTTGCAGTGGTTCTTTTGCGTAATTTGCTGCTCTGAAGGTATAGTTTAAAATATAACAAATATACCAACCAAATGTTTTAAAATAAAACAGTATCTACAGTATCAGTTTTCACTAGGAATTATTTTATATTTATTTATTTGTTTGTTTATTTGTTTGTTTGTTTATTATAGAAAAATAAAACTTTTGCAGAAATTGTCACTAACATTCAGACAGCTTCACTTTGTGTTTAAAGGTACAGCAGCTATTAGATTGTTTTCATTCCTAATGCCACAAAACAGTTTGTACAAATGCAACGCTAATGTGGTTTTCAAAGTTCTAAACAAGGAGTGTACTAGTGCAGATGTCTATTCCTGTAGAAGAGAAAGAATCCAAAGTATTCAGAAGCAGTTTTGGAATTATTTCCAAATTATTACATTGGAATTATCTGTTAGTTGAATTCTCTGAATGGTAACTTTAAATTTGCTTGAGAGGTGTTTCTCGCATTTTTTTTCTGAATTCCAGTCAAAAATGCCCATTCAGAAGAATGGATTTGTTTAACAACCATGTGATTTGCTTAATGACCACAATGATTCACTTTACAATTCTTCTAAAAATGGTCATAAAATTGAGTCTGGTCACATGACCACAACAATTTACAATTGAAATTCCAGGCTCCATTGTGGTTGTAAGTCGAAGACTACCTGTACAGAAAACTGTACCTACAGTAGGCAGGGACAGCTTAATCAGCCTATTTTTTTGTAAATTTGGGGAAGTGGAAAAATCATTCAGTGCATTCTACAGATATCTATAATTTTGTATGGTCATCTCTTTCCTAATATAAATGCTGAATTCAATTTTCTGTTTTAAAAAAACAGTCTGAATTGCTGCACAGTTTTTCAATAACGTTATTGTGCTGAATGGAAAATTTTACTTAAGGCAATCACATGGTTCTACTTATTATCCTTTCTGCCTGATCTCTATGTGTCAACTGTAAATGTTCATATTTAAGATAAATTTGGTATTTTGCTACACTATAATTAGTGACATGAGATGAGCATGCTAATTAAAAATTTGGAAGACTTATAGTATAGAAACATCCGTAAGAATTAAAAAAAAAAACCCTTCCATATAATGATTGGAAAAGCAAGCAAACAGGCACATATCTTTAATTTCCTGCTTCCTTATAGAACTTTTTTCTTTCAAAATTTGTCATGATACGCATAGATTTTCTGTAACCAGTGCACCTAAAAATGAATAAATCCCTTATACATGCCATCTTTCTTTCAAATCCTCCAACCCGGTTTCTCCAATGTTGAAAGTTCTGCATGCCAGATTTTATAGCCAAGTTATAAACATCTAGAAAACAGGATTTTAAAGTAAAAGTCAATCACCCCACATAGGTTAAAAGAATCTTTTGCATCATTAAATTCTGATCCTAGAAAAATACAGAATTTCACATTAGTTTTGGTGGATAAAATCCCAAAGAAATAATATAATTCAGATAGTTTTCATTATAAAACTTTACCTGAAAGTTAAATAATGCTGCTTGCCCAAGTAAATCTATTGTCAGATATGGAGTCTAGTTTGCCAAAAGATATTACCAACCATCACTTCTCTGAAATTACACTTCCATAAAAACTATTAATTTTTAATTAAATATTGATGTAGCAATTAATACTGGCTTCAGGTTTTAAAGATCTTGAGAAAACTATGATAGCTGCAAGCTGGTTGAGGCACTGTTTCACTGTTTGCTTTACAATACAGAGATTCCAAAGAGTTCATGATCACGATGGTAAAAACATTTGTATGAGCATAGTAGTGACCTAACAGGTAAAAGCTGCAAGTTTTTGCTTGTCTTCATTCGCTTCTAAAAAGAAAGAGAGAGAAAATGTGAATCTAGGTTACAGAATTTTACATTTCTTTTTTTTTTGTACATTATAGTTTACTATGAAAAAGTCTTTTTAATCCCTCTCATAAATATAAACACTTCCAATCTTCACATTTTCTGATAAATGATATAAATAATATCTGCAGTTAAGGAGTTTTCTGAAGTTGCCAGGGATTCTGAATATGTAAAGAACAATCTAGCCCAATTATAATAATTAGGTGAGGAAAATGGGTCCACAAGAGTCAGAGAAAACAAATTTACTGTAGCAATTAGATAAGCGGAACCTGAACCTAGAAATCAAAATTTCATATTCTATTGAAGTGGTGTCAAGAAATAAAGTCAGATTTGTTCAGGGTAAGCCTCCAGAATCTTCTTCCTTTTATAGAGTTCCTCCAAAGGGATGTCAGATTCTATTATGAAGTACTATAGCACATGTGTATGAGTATGGTACTGTCCATGTTAGTTCCATTCATTCATCCATTCATGTTTCAGGTTTC
This sequence comes from Protobothrops mucrosquamatus, assembly GCF_001527695.2. NCBI lineage: Eukaryota > Metazoa > Chordata > Lepidosauria > Squamata > Viperidae > Protobothrops > Protobothrops mucrosquamatus. The sequence goes on along the minus strand of NW_015386565.1, from coordinate 456,041 downwards.
ACTATCTTTTGTCCCAATTAGAGACTAAACCTCCATTTGAACTGGATTCAGCCAGTTCGGACTAGTTTGGTAGAACCGGTAGCTAATTTTTTGTTGCCCAGGCCCAGAATGGACTTCCAGAAGTGGCATCCACACAGAGAACTGGCTGTTCACATATTTGAATCCCACCACTGACTATACAACAGGACTACGTGGTCCTGATATGTTTGCCAATGGCTACATTCCTTGACCAACACAGGCAGCTAGGCATGGAGAAGTACTGGGTGGTTTTTATGAAGCTCACATGGACACAAGAATCAAAAGATACAACACCAAAACATGTTTTTGTCATTCTGAATCAACACAGTTTAAAAAAAGCAGGGATTAACAGAACAGCTCTTGAGTCTGAAATTCAAAGAACAAAGTGTGAAGCTGATTTTCAACCCACTATTTGGGTTATGTTTGAATAAACTGTTATTTGAAAAGGGCTGCTGTCTGGGATATTACTTGGAGACCAATTATTGTTGCTGCCATTGTTGAAGGCATTGAGGAATCTGATAAGGAAATATCTCTGAAATGATAACCCAAGACATCATGGGTTATCTAACATCTATTAAAACTCACGTGACCTCAGATTAGGAATCTGATAGACAAAGAGAAGGCAGAGTGACATACACAGAGTCACAATCCTTAACCCACTATCTATACCCTACTGCCTTCCTGCAGTCAGTAGATCATGAGCTGCTGAAAATTCAGTTCCATTGGACTTAAACCTGTATAAGCTTTGTTGCTTGGGGAAAGGAGCAAATAAATATTGTTCTCTGTTTAGCATGCATTTAAATGCATGGGGATTGTCAATAAATACCATGAAGATAGCATGGACATTTTTGAGAATGTTCTAAATGGTAGGACAGGAAGCTTATAGTCCATAACTGGTTTCATTCAGGTAATCAATAGGATAAAATGGAGGACTGGTTTGGGGTAGGGAGGTGGAATGATGTACAAGAAGAAGAACAATATTTAGCTCAATTTATATAAATGGAAAAGTACACTTCTTTTTCTACATTAAGAATAGATATACAATCCAATCAAATAAAAATATATTTATTCTTATAATAACATGCAGGAATGCTGCATGTTATTATAATAATAGCTTTCCATGGTCAGGACAATTACATACATACTAAAACCAGTATCCATTTGGATTGACCATATTTTTCCTCAGCTTCCCCACAATAACCCAAAGAGGTATTTTGTCCTTTTGGCAACCATAGATGACCAATGCAGTTGACTTGTCCAAAGATAAAAGCAGGGCTTTTTTTCTCATAGAACGCCCAGAATGGAGTTCCGGCACCTTTTTTGGATGGAACCTTGTAGGGTAGGCAAGGTGGGTTGTATGACATGTGTGAGTTCCGGCACCTTTTTTTTTTTTTTTTTTTAATAGAAAAAAAGCACTGGGTAAAAGTCAATAAGCTTTGTAGCCTAATGGAGATTAAATCTGTTTTCTCACATCTATGTCCAAACTTTTAGTTATCATTCTATTCTACAAGTCATTTATATGAAAAATAATACCACTGTTTTCCCCCCCCCTCCATTAACTTGAAACTAGTAAGATTCAAAATTCAGGATTTTATATTTATGGTGTCAAATATGAAAATGTGTTATATTTTTAGAAATTAAAACTTCTTCAGAATGCTATTGTGTGCTTTCCACCTTATTCATACAAAATGCCAATTATGCAGGATGAGAACTGAGATATTAAATAAATATTGGTTGGGTCAAAAGAAATTAAGTGCTTGCCTGAGGGGGGGGGGTTGTGTATTGTGTTTCACAAGCAACTCTCCCATGTGGAAAAGATCCTCAAATATAGCTTGCAAAATGGCATGGAAGGTTTTTAAAGAATCCCATGTGTTCTTGGGAACTTAGCCAGAGTAATTGGGCTGCTTCTCATAAGAAATGTGCATTGGGTAGATGGATACTTAGTATCTGTAACTGAGGAAAAAAATAGATAATTTACAAAACAAAAAATATTTTGTTTACATAACGTCTGTTTTCAACTTAGTCCAAGAGCTTGTTTATAGAAGTTGTTGTATAAAACTTTAAACCCCTACTAAAATGTATACATTATATGGGTGGTACTGCTCCTATTCATTATTTCTTATGCAAGAATGTAATCTCTGAAATTAAACAGTAATGTTCTGCTTATTCTTGTACAAACTTTCGCAAACAGCAGTGATGTATTTTCACTTTGGGTTGCTGAATTCTGCATTCAAACCTCCATTTTGTAATACCCATTATTTAAATTACATTGGGATATCTCCAAAAATATAAGCACTCTTTGTTTATTTTTATAAAACATATTTTTTACTGTAAAACTTATATCTTGTTGTAATTGTGTATACAGTTCAGTGTCCCAGTCAAAGAAAGTTTTGGTGTTCCCTGGTTTTCTCCCAGAATTTTCTTTTCTATCCGTTCCCAGTGTTTCAGACATGGTCCAGCCATGAAATTGATCATATAATCAATTACAATATAAACTTATGCTTGTTAAACTACTTTCATCTGAATATATGAAATGAAACTCGTGCTATTACTATGTACAATTACATTAATTTTCCAAGATAGATTTCTTCAGGTCCAAAACTTTAAACAATGTTGTCTTTCAAAAGCAGTTTTTGATTATATTACAGATTTTCTGTGGAGATGAAAGCCCTCAGGCAAGCATATGTATAGTTTACTCCCTATAAGTTATTTATTTAAAAGAAACTAAGGAAGTTTTTACAACTGCAAAGCTAATCAGAACAACCATGAGTAAAGAAATTGAATTAATGATAAAATTAAGGCAACTCCTCACATTAATAAATAAAATAAAAGTAACATTATTTCCCAGTTTTGGATTCTGATCAATCAGATTTTGAAGCACACATTAATATTAAGCCCAGTTTTTCCTTTATTTTCCAAACACAGTTTTTCTATTTTTAGGTTCCCTGAATCCTATAAGCAAAATTTATAGGAGTATAAATAAGATACGCTTAGCCATTGATAGAAAATTAGTTCTCGACCATATGGAGTCTTCCCTTAATTTGTCAGGATTCTGCTTATGTTTGGAAGCCAATAATTATTACCTTGATGAATGTAGAAGAGAAACAAAGTATTTAGAACTGCATAAGAAAAGCATGCGGCAATAAAAACTAGTTAAAGTCTGGAATTGCAGCGAATACATCTTTAAAAATGTACAGTATCAAAGTAACTTACCTGTTTTATATCTATGAAGCGCACGCATTCTAGCCACATACTCAGAAAGCTGTGACCACACTGTGCACATTCTTGCCTCTGGGAAAGCAAATTCTGTGCTTGTGGGTTTTGTTTTACAGCTCTGCATAAAAGAGGGTTTTCATTTTCCAGCTGAGTAAAAATAAATCTTGCTGTTATTTCCTGTGGATTTAAAAGACAAAATAATAAATATTATTGACAAGAAATTGTAATAGAAATTTAAATATGTAACCTGAAGTTTTAATTTAGAAAAATTATATGCCTCTGTCTTTTTACTGCACAGTGCAACTCAGAAAAATACAATAAAAACCATCATTAGAACTTAATTAAGAAGGAAGACAAAAAATGAAAAACAGTAATGCTTTACACACCAGTGGAAATACTTTGAATTGAGGGTGAAAGACAACCCATAACCAATAAAGCTGTTTCAATACATGATTGTGTGGGACCTTTGAGAGACACCATTCAGCACTCATGTTGCTGCATTTTCAACAATTTCCAGGCTTTTTTCAAGAAATGCACACTTGATTTAATAGGAGGAACCAGAGCTTTTTTTCTCATAGAACGCCCAGAATGGAGTTCCAGCACCTTTTTTGGATGGAACCTTGTAGGGTAGGCAAGGCGGGTTGTATGACATTGTGAGTTCTGGCACCTTTTTTTTTCTTTTTTGAAAAAAAGCACTGGGAGGAACTTATTCAAGCAGTTTCCAGGAGTCAAAACTGACCCAAAGATATCCTCCCCCCCCAAAAAAAACCCCCACCCAATGTATCAGCTGAACATGATAAAAGGTCCTCTATCACCTATGTTCCTTAAATGTTTTCTTCCTCTTGTTACACATAAGAGGATAGCATTTACATTTCATGCATAGCGTACATAAAAAATGCTCCTTCCTTCTGAGTTATTGGCTGATTCACATATTTTACTAAATGATAAGATGGCTTATTTTAGTTTAGTTTAGGAATATATATGAACCCCATCTAGTGTGTTTCATAAATCATTACTTATATGGTTTGTTGTTACATGAAACCAATTTTTCACTGGCCCATGTTTAAAACAAAGGATAATTTAGGACTACACTTGAACCCAACCACTGTTTTAATTGATGTTTTAATCATCCCAAATTCATACAATTAAGGTTCTTAGTACTATACTAAATCATTTCAGTCCATTTCATTTAAAAACTAATATACAGTATTTATATAATTTAAATAACTTTCAACATATATCTCAGGTTACAAAATAGTTATTTGAAATTGTTTGAATAGCAAAAATATAAATTAGTTTGAAATCTAGAGAAAGCATCATGCTAAAGCAATAGTTTATTGAACGTGTACTTCTGTATTAATAACCTTAAGAGTGAGAATATCCTCTTCTTGTATGGCACTAACTGGGTTTTTCTGAAGCAATGGATTATCTTCACAGTAAAGTTCCTCAAGCTGAAGATATCCCATCTATTTAAATAACAAAATAACATTTTAAATATAAAACAATATAGTTAGTATTTTTCCCATTAACATCATTTATCTGCCATACATCTTAGGCCTATAGTTTGGTTTTGCATTTGTGGAGCCACCTGACAATTTTGGGAGTAGTTATTTGTATTCTTTCTAATTACCATATAAGCTGTCCAGTGTCTTTTTGGGAGTCAAATGCCCTCAAAATTAGATAGATAGATGGATAGATAGATAGATAGATAGATAGATAGATAGATAGATAGATAGATAGATAGATAGATAAAAAGAAAGAAAGAAAGAAAGAAAGAAAGACAGACAGACAGACAGACAGACAGACAGAAAGAAAGAAAGAAAGAAAGAAAGAAAGAAAGAAAGAAAGAAAGAAAGAAAGAAAGAAAGAAAGAAAGAAAGAAAGCAGGGCTTTTTTCTCATAGAACGCCCAGAACGGAGTTCTGTCACCTTTTTTGGATGGAACCATGTAGGGTAGGCAGTTCCGGCACCTTTTTTTTTTTTTTTTTTTTTTTTACAAAAAAAGCAATGGATAGAAGACATAAGTAATCATATTTGAACAGATAAAGAACAAAGCTACAAATACAACTGGGGGGGGGGAGGATGTTTTTTCTGCCCAGATTGAAAAGGCCTCATGTCTCTTGTATTTCAGTCTAAAACTGCACAAAATAACATTTTTTATATCTGCACTAAAATGGTGGGACTCTGCTTAGAGATCCATTCCAATGGCTTTTGTGGCTGACTGTACACAATTTGTTTTAGCAAGCCTTTGATCTGGCTGATTTTACCTGCAATTCTTTATCATCTGTGATTTTGAGTAAACGTTATTTACTAAGCAACAGTGTGTTTCCAGAACAATATAATGGTGAAATACAAAAACAAAGTGGTGTGAACTAAAATGCAATAACAGCATAAACACAATTACAAAAAAAGTATAATATCAAAAGTCAAGTAAGGATCCTTGATATATTTATATGGCACTCTTGGAAATGCATTATTTTTGAGTACTTTCTGGGCCAACCATTAGACTTCAATAGAAGATTGGTTAGGGCATTTTCCACTGAAGAGATTGATTAACGGTCATACTTACTGCTTTGGGAAAAATCTGAATATTATTTCCTGCAACATCAAGAATCTTAAGTCTCTTCAGCTTGCAGATTCCCTAATTAAAAATGATAAATGTGAATTAATAATATTAAAATAAGTGACCTTCAACATAAACCTAAGTATACCTACTTTGAAGTTCCGCAGAGTGTTCCCAAGTGAACGTGCATAAAGTTACTGAATTCCTGAAATGTGTTTCCAGAGTATCCCCAGAAATAACCATCAAATTTCAATTTTAACGTGAAAGAAGAAATAAATATTAAATACATGGAAAATAATTTATCCATTTTAATTATGTTTAAATGTAACCTAAATTATATTAAATTTATTTTTTTTGCTATGCAGTATCATTATTTTGTTCCAGTCTTAGTCTTTGTATAAAAAAGGTATCCCAAGAAACCACTTGAATGCAAAATGTAGCACTCTTCCTTAAATAGGGAAAGGTAGAATGACAGCAGTCATGAAAAAAAAAGCTGAATATAGAGTATAGACAGAAAGGAGAGTTAGTAGTAATTCTTTTTATATATTAAATAAAATAAACTGAAGATAATGTGTCTTATTTATTTGCTCCTAGGGTTAGACTATATTATTCTTGACATATTTTTCCTGCATTGTCAACTGAAACATAAAACAATGTTTTATGTTGTGATCTCAAGATAATACTAGAAGTACATTAGAATGGCAGTGGATTCATATACTATGCTAAACTACATGTAGCTGTTTTCAGCTAGGTATCTTGTGTGAATCTAAACCCCTTGTTTCAAAATCATGGTATATAAATAATATTTATATCTATATATCTATTTCTAATTCAGCCAATTATGGTTGGCTATTTAGGATTCACCTTTATAACCTCAAAAGTAAAATGGATGTCATAAAAGGGTTTCTTTTTTCTTTTTCTTTTTTAAAAGAGAGATGCTAACTAAAATAGGTACCATAAGCTCACCTTAGAAAAACAACATTGTTGCATAGGACCCCATGGCTAAAATGTTGTAACTCATTCCATGCTAAAGGACAATTTTGCTATGAAAAGTTCCATTTTTCTCCATAATAAGCTGATCACAATTTTCAAGAGGTGTTCCAGATATATGAGAAAGTAATTTGTACAGAAACTGAAGCCGTTTGTGCTATTCTAGGCACGTTTTATATAATCTGTAGCACCTTCACCAGATGCAAACATTTTTAAATTTCAAACTTACATTTGGATTATGGATTAGGAGTGACTGCTTAAGTTTTACTTCTTTCTACATTTTCAGCATTTTTATACATATGGAAATTAAACACGACATTTGGACAATCCAAATAATTTATTAGACCTTATTGTTTTACTTTAACTCCTCTGCAATATTCCAAAGGCATTTAACTCTTTCAACCATTGTTCCATGAAAAGCAAAACAAAAAACAAAAATAAAAAGCAGGGAGAAACTGTTACACTTAAAATTGATTCAGGCAAAAGTTTGAAAGTCAACTAGTACAGACAAAAAAATCCTTTGCACTGTGATGTTTGTTATGTTACACCAGGGGTCTGCAACCTTGACAACTTTAAGACTTGTTGATTTCAGTTCCCAGAACTGAAGTCTAACCTTGACAACTTTAAGACTTGTGGAATTCTGGAAACTGAAGTCCACAAGTCTTAAAGTTGTCAAGGTTGCAGACCCCTGTGTTACACCATTGAAGCACATTTACTACAAGTAGTCCTCAACTTACAACCATTCAAATTAGCGACCATTCGAATGGTACTGAAAAAAGTGACTTACAACCAATACATTTACAAAATCAGAACATCATCACAGTCTCATGATCAAAATTCAGGTGCTTGGGAATTGGAATGTATTTACAACTGTTGGAGTCATGTGATCACCATTCAACACCTTCCCAATCAGGCTCCAACAAACAAGTCAATGGGAGAAGCTGGATTTGCTAAACCACCACATCATTCACTTAACTGCGATGATTTGCTTAACAAACATGATAAAAAAAGCTGCAAAGTTGGGCATCACTCAAGTTAACAACCACTTTGTTTAATAATGGAAGTTCTGGTCCTAATTGTGGACATAAGCCAAGGACTACCTGTACTTTACATAAATAAAACCTTTGACTATTGTTTGGGGTATACCTACTGCATATTTAATTACCAAATAACAGAACTGATCATTGCAGCTTTTAAGATGAGTTAACTACAACAATACACAAAAGATCACCCTGCAGCAGAGTGAAAAACTTCACCCATCCAAATTTTCCTGAAGAAAAGAGCCTCCAAGCTCCATCATCATTGGCTTTTTCTATTGAGCGTCTGAAGGCCTGTTTCATTTCCCTATCCAATTCCTAAAGGCAAGGCTTTTTTAATGGTCACAATATAATACATTTTTTCCCCAAAAAAGCATAGCTACTCACATCAGGGAGGGTTTCTATTTTATTTCTTGACAAAATCAAGATCTTGAGTTTTTTCAGATGTTTGATGTCTTCAGGTAATGTGGTGATAAAATTGTGGGATAAGTGAAGTACACGCAAATTCTGAAGGCAACAAAATTCCTTGGGAATCTTTTCCAGTTTGTTATTCTCTAAACTCACACATTCAAGATTTTCAAGCCTATTGGAAGACAGTAGTTGAGGATACTTGCTTTTAAATATTTAACAGCTGTTTATAGATGATAGCCTCTATTGTTTGCATATAAATCAATTTTAATAAAATATAGCATATTCTTTAAATTAGCCTTTCTAGCTTTCAGCAGATATCAACTCCAATAATTCAACCGCCAAATATTATGGGAACAGATGTTCAATTTATCACTATTGAACAACCTATCTATATACTAATAAAGGAGAATATTTGTAGCTCAGGGTTGACATGAGGGGCCCTTGGTGCTCACTGAACTTGCTTGTTTTCTTGCAGACGTTTCATTACCCAAACTAGATAACATCATCAGTGCTAGTGATGTTACCTAGTTTGGGTAATAAAATGTCTGCAAGAAAACAAGGAAGCTCAGAGAGGAGCCAGGATCCCTCATATCTATGTTGTTTTGTTCCTGTAATCTTTAACTAGATAAAATCTTGCATTATAGAGCCACAATTTTTGAATCAAGATATCTCAAATGGGCTCACTTACAGAATGGGTCCAAAATCTGAGATTCACAATTCCTGTGGAATTAAAATTTGGCAAATTTTATAAAATATTTAATGATATAAAATGATCATAAAACACTTTATGACAGTCAAAATGTCATAAAATGTTTCCTATATCTATGCTTGACTATTCTATGCAGATCAACATGGGCTATTTTCAAGGCAGATACATATTTGAATGTTTCCCTATTTTCACAGTGAAGGCAGGACATCAGAAATTCTGCTATTGTTGAAAGTATTGGGGAATATGGTAGTATCTCTGAAATGATACCCAAATGTCATGGGTTGTCTAGCATCTACTAAAACTCTTGTGCCTGTAACATTTAACTGAATGAAAACAGTGCATCATAGGGCAATCTTTTTTCAGCCAAAGTACATCATGTAGGGTAACTTATAGAATGTGTCTTCAGTGTGCAATAAATGGCTCCCATGGAATTGGAATTTGGCAAATTTTATAAAACAGTATATGAAATGATCATAAAGCATTTTATGACAATACAAAATGTCATAAAATATTTCCACAAAAAAAGAAATATTGCCACATAGAAGAAGGAGTCAACTCATTCTCCAAAACATCTGAAAGCAGGATAAGAAGCAATAGATGGAAAGTAAACGAGAAAAGCAACCTAGAACTAAGGAGAAACTTTCTGGCAGTTAGAACAATTAATCAGTGGAACAACTTGCTTCCAGACGTTGTGGCTACTCCAAAACTGAAAGTTTTTAAGAAGAGATTGGATAACCATTTGTCTGAAATGATATAAGGTTTCCTGCCTGAGCAGGGGATTGGACTAGATGACCTCCAAGGTCCCTTCCAACTTTGTTATTTTGTTATTCTTCAATTCCTGATGTCTGACAATGCTACACAGTTCAACATGGGCTACTTTCAAGGCAGATACATCTCTGAATATCTCCCTGAATTTTTAAGAACTTTTCAAATATTTTAAATTGTTGAAGTATTCCCATTGTTAAAAGGCATTGAGGAATCTGATGAGGAAATATTTCTAAAACTATGGACCAGTGGGTCACGAGTTGTCTAGCAAATTTTATTTTTAGAAGTCTGAAAGTTGATTAAAAAATAACTCAGTAGCTGTCAGTTGTCTGGAGTTGTGCTACAACGGATTATTTGCTGATATATTTGAATGTTATTCATTCATGAAAGACTGACAATCATTGCTGAATCCCTTGAATGAAAATAAACCCACCCAAAAATAATAATTCCAACAGCTTCATAAAAGATATACAAAGTCATGTGTACATTAATGCACCCCAACGTATGCAACATGCTTTCCTTCTGGACCAAATGGAAAACCCAAGTATTAATTGCTCTTCTAAAGCACAGAGGCAGTAATAAAGCCAAAGCACGGAGGCATGATAAAAATTGCTTAATTTTTAGTTCCCATCAAATAGCATTCTGAAATAATTAAGATGTGGAAGGAATTGATCCACTTTGATCTGATAAAGTGGACAAATTGGAAGAGGTGATTCCACAATATCCAGGTCCGGATCCACATAGAGTCTTACAAATGACAACCAGCACCTGAGATGATGGCTCATAACAAAACTGGCAACCAATGCAGTTCTGAAAGCAGTGGGTTTACCTTGGTATACAGTATTTAAGCAATAGAAAAGTGATCTGGATCAGTGTTTCTATCTTGGCAACTTTGAGATATGTTGACTTCAACTCCTAGAATTCCCCAGTCAGCATGGAGTCTTAAAGTTGCAAGGTTGAGAAGCACTGATCTATTGTAGATAAATGGAATGAGGCAGTGCTTTTTTTCTAAAAAAAAAAAAAAAAAAAAAAGTGCCGGAACTCACACACATCATACAACCCTCCTTGTCTACCCTATAAGGTTCCATCCCAAAAAGGTGCCGGAACTCCGTTCTGGGCGTTCTATGAGAAAAAAAGCCCTGGAATGAGGTATAAATATTTTTTTCAGCTACCATCTGAAAATGTGGGTGAAGTCAAACCTGGATCTTCCTATTCTAAATCCAACACTTTAGCCACTATATTGCACTGCCTCTCGTAACAATGAGTTTCCTTTAATGCTAATTTAGGAGTTTTGTCCTATTGACTTAGGAAAAGTATTTATATTCTTTGTTAAGTAGCTTTTCTTGTAAGATAAGCATATATCCCCCTCAGCCACACATACACAGTCCAATCTTTAAAACGTTAAAAGGAATTTACTTTCATCATTCAAATGATGCTACTGCTGTTCACAAAAATAGTGATGGGTTATTAAAACCAATTTATACATTGCAGCCAATTCAGGCAAAACCTTATCCTGATATTTATCAAATTTACCTGCAAATCTCTGGAGGAAGGTAACTTAGTTGGTTCTTGTTCAGATTGAGAAGTTCTAAATTCTTCAAATCATCTATAAACAAACATAGCCTTCAAATAAAATTTTTAGAGATATGAAGTCTTATGCCTATTCTCTTAATGTTCCATTTTATTTATATGTCATGGTACTATTTTTAAATAACCAAGAGGTACATTTAATTAAATAATTTGATGTAAATATCATCCCGCTATGCATTTATTTTTTTTAATCTTCATTTCTACTAAAAAAAACTATTTTGTAAGAGCATTTGCAGGATTTTGAGGGCTGTACTTGAGCTTTTCAAGGGTCATATGGAACCTCAGTTTCTGCATCTCTGCATTAGCTTGTTAGGACCAGTTTCAGTTGAAGATGAACTACTAGCAACAAAAAATACTTATAAGATAATGTCCCCAGTGATAGAAAACAAATAAAGCAGCTTACAAGTAACAACAACTGTTATTGAGAACATAATAAACATTTTTTTTAAAAAAGGAACAGGATCCTTTTCAAGGTGTATAGAGTTGAATAGGGGAAGAGTGAATTTGGAGTAGATTTTTGAGGTGATGACTTTTCTTTTTTCTTTCTTTCTTCTCTCATAAAAGATTCTTTAAAATCCCCCAAAGTAGGTATTATTTTAGGAAAGGCATTCCTCTTTTCTCATGACAATTTTTCCCCCAGAGATTACATCAGTTAAAACATGTGCATCACTGACAATAAAATATCTTTCTTTTAAAACTATTCATTTTATTCATATGCTAACTTATACAACGGAAGTTATTATGATACACTTGAATGAACATGTAAATTAAAAGTAATTTCACTACATGGGATGCGGGGAGTAATTTCATTATATTTCATAGATTTGTTGCCAAGTATATAGTATAGCACTTACGTAGTTATATATCTACTATATAGCAGAGTATCTGACTTTGAATACAACATGATATGCCCTTACCAAATATTAAAGGTGATATTTTGGTGATCTTGTTTCCAAACATATAAAGCTTTTGCAGAGATATGAGATATTTCAATTGTTCTGGAACTTCCTCAAAATTATTATTTCCCAAATTTAGTACCTTCAACTACAATCAGATATTTGATTAAACAGTGTTGATCAGTTCTCCTCTAAGGTTGAAAAAAGAAACTCATGTGCATTCGTATTATCTAATTTTGAACTATCATATTAAGAGCTGAAACTATCCTTTGATACAAGCATGCAACAGAAATTCTATCTCTTAAAAACAAAATTGGGCATTATTGTTATTTAGCTTGAAATTAAGAAATGGGCTACAAGCAAAATCTTACATTATAGCAGGATACACAAATGGCATGGAATTATCAGATTTTTTTTTGTATGGAATGGAATGGCATGCAAATTCCGCAGAAATAGTCCTTATGATTTTATTAAATACCCTGCATTTCATTCAGGAGCTCAAAGTAAGGATGAATACAGAATTTATTTGAATCCCACCTTTATTATTTTTACAAATAACCCTGGCAAACATTTTCCTTGTCCTATTTTACTCACAACAAGAACCCTGTGAGGTGGGTTAGGCTGAAAGAGTGACTAGCCAAAAGTTACCCAGCTGGTTTTCATGGCTAAGGCTAACTATAGTTAAATATTATGTTTGGTACAATGAAATTTTGTATCAAGTAAAACTGCAGGATTGACATGTTGCCTAAGTCCACTCCAAGTGATCTATAAACTATGAATTGCATTAATATGGCTCCTTTGCTATCATGATTTGCAATGAGTTACAATCAATGCAATCTGTCTTAAGCTGCAGTAATACAACTTTGCTTAGTGTCTATGGAGATTCTCAATCATCCAGGTCATGGTTTTCCCAAAGGTGCTTTTCCAAAAGACAACTGGGCTTTTTTTTTCTTTGGAAACATTTCACTTTTCATCCAAGAAGCTTGTTCAGTTCTAGATGATATTGCGATTTTTGCAATCCCAGTAAGTAGCTTTTAGAGGATATGTTTAAACCAAAACTTTAACAAAGATTGAATATTGATTCTGTCATGGGTTTACATTATTACAATTGTAGTATATTTATTCTCTCAGAAAGTAACATATATTTTATCACAAAGAAAAATTGCTATGCAACAAAACTCTGTTCCAAATATGTTGTTCAAAAAACCTAAAACCAGTATCTATTTTTTTCCAAAAGAAAAAAACACAAATTTTAAAAGGCTTCTTCATTCCATGTCAGAGGGTAACTCTTCCTGCCTTAGCCACAGTCATATCCTCCCACTTTAAGAAACCACTCCACAAGGAAACTAATTTTCTTGTTGAAATTTTTTTTTACAAACTATACTAATTCTTTTTCAATATAGATTTTCAACAGTCTGGCTTACAAAGCTGTTCTGGATTGAAAAAAATATTCATCCAAAATTCAGCAGCATCTTGATTACAGCTGAGATTGCAATTATTAAACACATTTGTTATAACAGCAGTTTAAAAAACAACTTCAGTGTAATAATTAATACAGATTTTAAAAAAAACATTCTAAAAACGGCACGAATGTTTCCCCCCCCCCCCTTCTTTCCATGCAATATCAGAGATTCTCTAGTATGGAAGAATGGTGATTGCTGCAGGAAATCAGTCCGTAACAGTGCAAGAAGAGCCTAGCTGGATCAGTCAGAGATTTCTTAGACCAGCATTCTGGGTAACAAAGCTTACAATCAGGGTAAGCGAGTGACAACCATGCTCCACAAATGCGCCTCCAAGCCAGGGTCTTGGGGCCGGCTCACCCGGCTCAGAGCCTCCATTTCGTGAGAGAGACTGAAGAGTTGGTTGTCCCGGAGGCTCAGGCGCTCCAAGTTGCTTAAGCTGGCCATGCCCCGCGGCGGGTGCTGCAACCCCCGACGTGCCAGAGAGAGAGAGCGAGTCCCGGAGCCGCCCCGCAGCACGCGAAGCAGCTGCCCTTCCGCCATCTGCAGATCGTCCTCCAGCCCGATCGCGTCGCTGTGGAAACTAAAGTCTTTTTCTCCCGTTGTCGTGGAAACGCCGAAGCCTCGGCTCGTTCTGTGGGCGGGGACTTGTGGCGATTGTTACAGCTCGGCGTTCATCAATCATAAGCATTCATCAGTGTTCATTTATGACGAGTAACGTCATTAAAAAATGCACGCTACGTACTGTCTGTGTGTGTAGGGCAGGGGTAGGCAACCTCGGCTCTTTTATGACTCATGGACTTCAACTCCCAGAATTCCTGAGTCAGCTATGCTGACTCAGGAATTCTGGGAGTTGAAGTCCATGAGTCATAAAAGCCGAGGTTGCCTACCCCTGGTGTAGGGGGAAGAAAATACACATTTTAGGAATAGAAACGTGGGATTTATGAATTTAGTTGCCGTCGCTTGATAACGTTGACAGGTCTTATCAGAATCCGAAGAGATAAATAAATCTATGATAAATAATGATGTTAAAACTTATCAATTATTTTCTAAACCATAGCTATGGAGAATAACAGAGTTGATTTACGTTAGCATCCAGGTGCAAATAAATTCAAGTGTGACCTTGGCTAATTTAGAAAGCCAAATAGAGTTTTGCTGGTTATATCTTGGAAGAACTGTTCTTAAATGAGACATTTCTGCAGAAATAACAGCATCATTTCAGCATCCCAATTTGGTGCAGTGTTTAAAGTGCTATTAATTCTAGGCCTCTCTTAGGTATGAAAGCTGGCTGGGTGACTTTGGGCAGTCACACTCTTTCTGTCTGACCCACCTCACAAGGTGGTTGTTGTAGGAAAATAGGAAGTCCAGAGGTATTAGGTTCTTTGCCACCTTGATTTGATCAAATATAAAGATGGAATAAAAATCTAATTATCCCTTGCTTTGTAGTGCTAAAGTTAATTAACTTTGGGCTTTTACAAAATACTTCACTG
>NW_015386565.1:420029-440797 GCF_001527695.2 Protobothrops mucrosquamatus | reverse complement strand
AAAAAAAAAAAAAAAAACACTAACCACAGCATATTGTAAGCTGAGAAAATAGCTTGAAGGGGGCCATTCCCAAATGGACAATAAAAAGTTCGTATGGAAAGGATGTATAACATTTAAGAAATGAAATATCCACCGTATATATACTCATAGCAAAAAAAATATGCCTGTTTCTAAATATGGATCAGTTCTGAAAACCACTTGAACTTTCATTAAAAATGGCAGGAAGCAGTTTACACTCGTCAAATTCAGTTCAAATGGATGGAAATGGGAATAAGGTTCAAAATAACATTACCACCACAGTATTTATGTTTTCAGTTATACTGTTTCACACTTCAGATGCCAGTAATGTTTATCATAGTAATAGTATTTTTCCTTTTTTTCCAAGAAATGCAGACCAAAGCCTTTCAAAAATTAAGGGTTTTTTAAATCAAACAGTGTATCTATATAAACTCTCAGTAGGTCACAAATAAAATTCTATCTACTTCTCGGGTATTAGCACATACTAGATACAATATGAGTGAACAAAAAAGTGTTCATTCTGAAAGTCAGACTTACTATGAACAAATTTAATTATAAGAATATTTTAAATCGGGGGTGTCAAACTGCCAGCCCGCAAGCCAGATGTCTCATGCTGAAACCGCGCCCACTCCATTGCCGGCAATGAAAAAAAAGTCGCAATACATTGCAACACATCACGTGACGTTGCAAGTTTGACACCCTTGTTTTAAATGATGTATAAAGCAGCACATCCCAATGAAAGATTAAAATAATTTAACTGAAGTTTTATATACTCTCATTATTACCTCATATATGAAATGGCCTGCAGGATCATAGTATATTCATGAATTACATGAATATATTTACAAGGGAAATATATTCTTGAAATATATCATTGTGGGCGATATGTATCCTATAGCAATATTACAATCCACCTTTCCGGTTTTCAAAATAATGGGATAATTAAAATACCCACATGGAGGCACTACTTCATTTTAAGCTGGATAGTTTTCCAGACCAAAGGTTTTTAATAGCTATCTAAAATAGGTATTAACACAATGAGTTTTCTACAGCTATTCTATAAGCATGTTATATAAGAAAGAATTATCTGCTTTAAAAAGGAAATATTCTAATTTATTGGAAAAGCATGTGCTTTGTCTGTGAAAGATTCCTGGCAATTCCAAGGTGAGTTGGCGAAGTATCTCTTTACATTGATTACTATTACTGTAAACTGAGCTAGAGGAATCAATAAGGTAAGACTGCTTCCTATACTTTAATGATCAGAGATGAAGGTTTCTGCATTTCAGAATCAGGTACTCTTCTGCCACAACCCAAAATAAAATCAATATGAGTATTTCAGTAAAGGGGATTCAATACTCAGAACAAATCATCTTGAAAAATATTATAACAGCTCAGCAATTTCAGACGGTCCATGTCAGTTGCTTTTATAATTATTTCATGATTGGTATCCATAACAACTGAACTACAATGCAATATTGCATGTCTGTGCATGTATGTATTCTGTACACTGGCTTTCCTGTTAAAATGAAAGAAGTAAAGCAAACAAAAGGAAATATAATCCACAATTTATTATGAGAGACATTAGAAACACGTCAGAATTTTTTTTAAAAAACATGATTTAAACTGAATAGTGCTGATAACAGATCTCATATATACAGACACACATACCATATATGTGTGTGTTTGTATAACCCTGTATGCCTTATTAAAGAATTGAGAATTCATTTTAAGACCTATATAGAGACACTTAGTAAAATTGTAGCCATCATTCATGTCTTCTGATGACCTGTGTATTAGCTTTCATTTTCTGCAGTGTTCTCCAACAGAGTTTTTACAGAATTATAATGTTCTCCTAATCCATACGCATGTCTCATATACCTAGAAGAAAAACATATGTGAAAAATACAAGGACTTCCACCAAATTAAAATAGCACATGCACACTTGATATAAGTTACCACATTGTTATTTATTTAAAAGATTGCATGGCTGTTCAGAGTTGTGTTCTAAGATAAATTCATGAATTTATTTTAAATTTAAAAAGTTCACTTTAAGAGTAAGTTAATAAATAGAATGAGCAAATTCAGGTTTTGTTACTGAAAGTTATTTATTAGTACACAAACTGAAAGACATTACTTAAATCATTATTCTCTTTTCTTAAACTGAGTTCATTTTCTGTAAGAAAGTAGACATTTTATTCTTGGGTTGTTTTCTTTTTAAGAAAACAGGTAGCAACCTACTGATTTCTATTACTTTATATTATCAAAAACATAATGTTATTGGTGAGCACAACCTACAAGTTTGAAGGCCAATATTAAATCTCTGCATGTGTTTCTAAACTCTGAAAAAGGTGCCAAATTAGAGCTATGTGGTTTTATAATTTGCAGTTCATTTCTTAATTGTAATTCAAGTGTAAAGCAACCAAACAAAAATTGTTTTGAAGTTCAAGTTTAAAGTATTTACTCACACAAGTATTAGTGGTTTCCTACTGTATTCTTCACCAACAATAATAGGAGGGGAATCCATCTGAATTACTTCAATTGGTGTTTGCAAGATATGTGATAAAGCTCTTAGCTGTAAAGCAAAACTATATCTTAATTTACATTTTAATCTTATCTTTTTCACTTTAGTATTCTTTACAAAAGATTTTTCTACAAAAGCATACACAATGCATAATTCTACTAGCTCCAGTTATTTAAATATTCCTAATTAAAAGAAAAGACTTATCTTTAGATTAACCTGTTTCTGGTCTATGGAATACTATGGTATTTATGCATCTGCTAGGCAACCCCATTGAATTTCCCAGCTTCCTTGTCCAACTGCAATTTCCTATATCTTTATCAAAATGTTTGAGGAGATCTTCTTAACTCCTCGGTATCAACTTCTGGTGGTGAAATGGGTCACAAAGATCTGTAATTGAGGTTGCATATTTATAATAGATAGTTGTACGCTGGCTCAAGAATTCTGGAAGTTGATGTCCGCACATCTTAAAAGTTTCAAGGCTCTTTGCTTTCCAAAGACTGGACACACCCCAGAGCAGCAGATCTGTACACAGTACTTTATTGTGATATATACCTTCCCCCAAAACAGGCTATTGTTCTGGGTCAACTCCACCCTCCTAGGCCTTGCAAGTTGATGTTGCCACATAAGTACATCTTTAATACTCAGTCCTTTAATATTCAGTCTAAACAAAGTATGTAAAATGGTATACAACTTTTGCCTCCCTCCAAATGTTCTTGCACTGATTGGGATGAAGCGCTGCTTCAGGGTGGATGCTCCTTTTCTGGTTGCTGGTGAGTTCCAGGCCAAGCTCCAAGCTCTGTTCATAAGCAGTATTGCTTTTGAACACTAGCTGAGCTCCTAAGACGAGTTCCAGGCAGGAATTCCACCAGATATGCTGCTTAGCCTAGCTTGTGGTCCAGACAGTTGGCTGTTAGCCTTCTTGCCTGCCTGTAATAGTTGTCAGTCTCAAATTATGGTGTTTCCTCCATCTGTTTGCTTTTTCTTATCTGCCTTTTTCCTACACACCCCCAGGGCTTTTTTTTTTTGTCACAGAACGCCCATGGATGGAACCTTGTAGGGTAGGCAAGGCGGGTTGTATGACGTGTGTGAGTTCCGGCACCTTTTTTTTTTTTTTTTTTTTACAAAAAAAGCACTGCACACCCCCACATACTTTCCTACACACACACACACATACAAAAGCGACAACTGGTTGCTTTTGTAATCTAATGGCCTGGATAGCATGAGGCTGTCTCTGAATGTCGGCATGTTCCTGAAAATGCCAGAATGTAGCTTAATTAGTCAGAGAGCTAGAACACTGGCATTGTATGTAAACTGAGAGTGAATGAATGAGTAAGCCCGTCTCTTAAATTTTGGGGGCTGTGAACTTTTTACAGCCCTTTGGGGAAAAGCATGTTCTTCTTGGTTATTGGCACTATCCAACAATGGCAACAGGAAGTGCTGGGATTGCCATTGCTAAGCAGTGCAATCACTCTATAACTGAATTGTTTAGTGACATAAATTTTGATCCAAATTACATCTTTAACTGAAGACTAGCTGTATTATTTCTATAGGCTATGTAAGACCTTAGCAAACAAGTGAAAAATAAGTATCTAAACATGACATATGTTTCCAAAAAGTCTCTGTGAAACAATATGAAAAATGCTCTTTATTTTCATCACAATCCTCACTGCCTAACAATTTTCCCTATTTCTTTTAAAGTCCTTGGAAAATTCTAAAAACTGTATCATTTTAGCAGCCTGCTTATCTAATAGGTCTTAATCTCCAAGTTTCCTGGAGAAGAAATATAAATTCAACTCATTAGTGCTTTCTATAATATCTCTCCTATAATATCATAAACATTTTATAAGAAAGTAGAGCATGTCATACTTACTTCTAACTGACCACCCCATGAAGCAGTGTTTGATATATCAGAACAGTATTTTTCAAATTCCTCTGCATGAAAAAAAGCATAAAAAATGGGAAAAGAAGGAATAATTAAAGATAAAAAAGAATGGCTAAAGGAAGCTTGCAGAATATAAACACTTGTTATATATCTCTCTCAATAAACGTATTAAGACAGAATATTAAGCTGCATATTTATAATAGATTGTACGCTGGCTCGGGAATTCTGGAAGTTGATGTCCACACATCTTAAAATTGACAAGTTTGAAAAACACTGCTGTGCAGTTTATATAACACAGCTCAGGGTCTGAAGCATATTTAAATTAATGTTGTCTATAATTACTTTTAAAAAAAAATATTAGGAGACTTTTACTTACCTTGGCTGTACAAATCTCCTGTATTTGGGTTTGTCAGAAATGGTAGAAAGTCATCCATGTGACTTCTCATATAGTCTGCAGTCTGACTTCTAAGTGTTGAAACTGTCCACAAGTTCTGTAGCTCTTTGAGCTGATCTTCAATAGCTCTATACAAGCAATGACCATCAGACGGGATTTGCTTAATTTCCAATTGCCTTAAGGCTAAAATATTTGCAAGTTTCTGACTTTCAAGGTGCCTAGCACCTGTTAAATTTTCTATCTCAGCTTCTGCTATTCTTTCTTCTCTTTCCTTTTCCAGAACTGCTTTTTTATCCTGTGATTAAACACAACAAAACACTGCAATTTTACATTAGCCCATATCATATTTTAATACAGCCTACAGTGTTTAACCTTCTCATATATTTATGATATTATACTAGAAAATTCATACCCTGTTGGGTTATCATTTCAGAGATATTTCCTTACCTAAACAGAGCAACAAAATAACTAAGTGAAGGCCAAAAAGCAGGAGCAACTTCTGACTGCCTGATGGCTTCCCCATTGAATTTTCTTATGGGAATATGACAGAGAGCAAGGAAAACCCTTCCTTCCTTCCTTCCTTTCTTTGCAGAAAGGAAAGTGAGTGCTGCTGGGTGGGGAGAAAGTGAGGGACTGCGAGACTAGCTTGGAAACTGACATGGAATGTTGAGAATGAAGATTACATGACTGTAGTAGTAGCCCAGCAACAGCAGGCAGCAACACTAAAACAGCCATAGGTTTTTCAAATTTCATTCCCTCAGGAGTCTTGGTTTCCAGATTTTGAACATATTCTGAAAGTTAGTCCATCTAAGGTACCTTGGTTCAAAAATGTTGCCCAATGATGCACTGTTCTGCCCCAGTTAAAGGTCATGACAACAAGAATTTTAGTGGTATATGGATTCAGTTTGGCTAACAGAGTTGTATAAAATGAGCAAAATACTAAGTTACAACATTGTATGCTCAATATTGTACAGACCGTTTATCAAGGTATTTAGTTGCACAAAATCTGCTTTTCAAAAGAAACCTTCAAATGAAAAGACAGATTCATATGCTTTCAAGTCCAGCTTGCTGAACTGAAGAACAAAATAGCTTGCCTGAAGATTTATCCTTTGCGATTTTCTGTCCTTTACTATTCATCTCAGAATAATATTTCACAGCATTTAAAATACAATATCCACTGAGATTTTAATGATATAATTTGGTATGTTAAACATGTTTCATAATAATGTTCTCTTTTGTTATTAATCAGTGGCATTTATTTGCAAGCTAGTATATTTTCACCAGTAAAGTACAAGCAGAATGCTGTAGAAGTTAAGCTGTCAGATTTTGGCGGTCAGCTTGTAAGGAGTTCTCTTATTGTTACTTCATGTAAAAAAAAATCAGAAACATTTGATAGGATCCAGAATCACGTTTAGTAGAAATATGCTTTTGAAATCGAAGTAATCTCTCCTTCATCCTATAGTCCCTAGACAGCTCTCTGGAGGCATGGGAAATCATCTGGAACAAAACGAGGGATAGCATAATGGGAAGAAGTAACAGGAAAAAGTAGATCCTTGCCCACATACCACTAACACTTAAATATGGCAGTCGTAGATTGGAAAGTATCTATTTTATAAGTAGTCCTCAACTTATGACTACAACTGGGACCAGAATTTCCACTGCTGAACAAAATGGCTGTTATGTGAGTTGCATTTCATTTTATGAGTTTGGGCCATCATTATTAAGTGAATCACTGCATTTAAATGAATCATGTGGTCATTAAACAAATCTGTCTTGCCCCATTGACTTTGCTTGTCTGGGAAGGTTGCAAATGGCATTCACATAACCCCAGAACACTGCAACTGTCATAAATGCATGCCAGTTGCCCAGCACTCAGATTTTGTTCATGTGACTATGGGGATGCCACAATAGTCATTAAGCAGGAGGACTGGTTGTACATCAGTGCCACTGTAACTTTGAACAATTGCTAAACAAATGGCTGTAAGTCAAGGACTATCTGAATTTCAGATGGACAAATCCAGGCAAACCCACACATAATTTTACCTAATTATTTCTGTGAATACTATTTTTCTCTTTAATTGTGAAACCATTGGTTTCTGGGGAAACCATTGCATATTTGTCTCTACATAAATTTAGTATCTTGTAGAATAATCTGCATGGAATTATATGGAAGGAGGCAGCCCTTATTCCCAAAAGATAAATAATTTGGCTTGCAAACTGAAAAAAAGTATTTTTGAAAATCCTCACATAACATAACACTTGATGGATGGATGTGCGTAGGTGCATGTTTGATCTTTTTCTGCATAAAATATTCTGATTATGACTTCTATTGACCTGGAATCATGTTCTAGAATCTTCCAGCAGTACCACATTAATGATCACACCATGCACTTGATTGTAAAACCTACTCACAGTCTAATGCAGACATGTCAAACTCACAACGTCACGTGACGTTACGCGATGTATCGGAACTTTTTCCCCATTGTCGGCAATGGGGTGGGCGTGGTTTCAACCGGCAGTTTGACACCCCTGGTCTAATGAATTAATTTTGAAATAATCTTACCCGCCTTTTCTGTGCTTTTGATATTCTAGCAGGCTGGCTCTGTTCTCTGCTCTCAAGCTCCAGTTTTGCAATATTTAGACTTGCCAAATATTCCTAAATAATAAATAAAAATTACTTAAAATATTTAAAAAAGAATATCTTACAACCCTTCAGTTTTGACAGAAGCTATGTTTAAAGTTTCATAACCTTCACTGCCTCGTGATATTTTATACAGTTTCTACTGCAGCCATTATTCTCTGTAATCATTCATTTACATGATTCAATGCTAATTCCATTTATCAGTTAGTTTGAGACCTTTTCTCTACTGGCAAGTAGCCAACCAGAGAATCCTATCTATCAGAAATTCTATGCACCTGATTAACATGTAGCATCAGGTTCCTACTATAATCAGAAGAAAAACTATAGTCACAAGGCTAATAAATATAGGTTACAACAGTAATTGGGATTGCAATTTTGGCTGTTAAACAATGCAATCGTAAAATATGTTACATGACTGCTTCACTTAGCAACAGAAATCTCAGCAGTCCCTGTTACCATCATTAACTGAATCCCACTGATTGTTAGTAAAGGATCTACCCTGATCCAAACCATTCCTACCTTGAGACCCAACCAGCCCTGAGGCTCAATATGTAAGGGACTGCCTCCTCTTCAACTCTCCCACTGCCTATCTCCCACCCAGCTGTGGCGGTGCTAAAGCTGAAATAGAGGCCCATGTCCTTCAACAGTCTAAACCTGATGTCACTGCTCTCATACTTCAGTCTCCGCACCACCAGCACTGCCACCCTTGTTGAGTGCCACCTCAAACCCCATGCCATAGCAAGCCACCCCAGTGCCACAGGACAAAGGCCCCATCGCTCTGGACTCAACAAGCTCTGCCATCTAAGCTGTCCTTCACAGTTTCCTTCCTCCCAATACTGACAAAGTGCACCCAGCCTGGCCTTATGTGAGGCAGTGGCTGGTTCTGCCAGATCTTCTTCCTGAGACTATGTGCACCCTTCTCCATATCTGATGCTGCCTTCTTGCAATGGACAATTCTCTCATTCCCTTTCAGTTAGAGACACAGAATGTTTTACTAACAATAACTGCTTCCATCTAACCTTGAGGTTCCATCTAGGAGCTCTAGAACTATACGATCATTCTTCCACAAAAAGTACCTTATTCCCCCAAACTCATATGAATTTTATACAAGATCATTGCAAGGTCTCCAACTGTATTTCTCAACAATCACTCATTGGTTTTATTTATAAGAAAAAAGAGTGCTTGCAAATAAGTTCAAAAGACAATCTTCAGAATGAAAAAAAGTCTTTAGCAATATTTACTTTAAAAACACAAGACATTTTTAGTAACTAAAAATACAACAAACTCATAGTACCTCAAAAATAAATGCTACATACTTTATTCTGTTCAGGTAATGTTTCCTTTAACTTCTTTAGTTCCTCTTTGTGCTTCTCTTCTAACTCAGACTCTAGCTTGGCAACATCATCCAGCAGCTGTTTTCTTCTCTTTTTATCATTCTTTGGAACAGTATTTTTCATTCCTTGGATTTTGGCTATAGAAGCAAAAACAGGTGAGACAAATGAAAAACATCTTACGTTATTCGTGTTATTATTCATGATCTGAGTTTAACAAAAAAAATAATTTTACACATAAATATTAAATCAAATAAAATTGCGGTAATTGAATTTCAGAAAACATCCTTCCCAAACAATGAAAAATTATCTGTGTCTTACTACTACATTACTTCCTACTAACACAATTCAAAACATAAAATGGAATTTAATCCATGCTGACCCAAAACTCTTTAATTTTCAAAAATCAAATGAAATTGACATGCATGATTAAAAGTAGACTGTATTGTGTAGCTTTGAAGTTATGTAGCCAGAACACAATTCAGCTCATTAGTTTGAGGTGCCTGTGTTTTGATGGAAAATAGGGGTTTTTTTGGTGAATATGTGACATGTGAGACTGTAAGTCCATGTAGTTGTGCATCATACAAGACCTGATCTGGATTCTTTCCACCTATCCTGTGAAGACAAAAATGTAATTTTGGCTACAACAGTTGCTTTAGCTACTAAACTTGCTACTAAAGTTGAAAAAAAGAAAAGAGATACCAGCAACACTGGAAGTCATGAAGGATCAGGCTGCTATCTGACAGTTCGATAATGAAATCTATCTATGTGGTTGCTGTGACTTAATGTGACTTAATGGTGCATAATCAACAGAAAATTGTAGAATTGAAGGGGCTGCTATTAGAAGTAACATCTTGTTCTAAATAAAATATTACATTTTTCCAATAATTTGTATTATTCCTAGTTTTTGTTGTGCAAAAGAGTTTTTAAAAAAATATTATATAGAAGATCTGATTAATCAAAACTAAAATAAAGGTGTCACTTTTGCTCCAAGTACTGCAATGTGCAAGGCCTGCAGCTTAGGACAGCTTCTCATGTTATGTGAACAACATGAAAGTTCATGCAGCAGCAACACTGTCATCATTCTCTCCCTGCCATGCATGGAAGCAAGCTGTATGGGATAATGCAGGATAATTGAGGATGCAATAACATGAGTTTCTATGATCCCCGTTCTGTCATACTGGTGCAGTAGCTCAAGAAAACGCCTGAAACTGCAGTTCTGACAGCATCAAGTTAATTTAGGATGCTATTTTAAAAAACACACAAAATACATTTAAAGCAATTAGTAATATTTCATCATCTAAATATTTCCTACATTTCACACTGCAATTTTGATTTGGAGTCCTACCGCCAAATGTGGCTACTTTCATCTGTATCCAGAAAATCTGAAAGGCTCTATTGGGTTTTGAATATTGCCCTTCCTTATGTCAGATTTATCAAGACATCTGTTCCTTTTACATTTATCTACTAGAGGTTTTACATGTTAGGATGATGCTAGTATTATAATCAATACATTTCTGTTGTTTTTCACATGGCTTCACTTGAGACTTTCTATACCATTTCCTTTTCAGCTTGGGCTTTGTGTGGATATGTGCACATACATGTACAACACATACAT
The DNA here is from genome assembly GCF_001527695.2 of Protobothrops mucrosquamatus. Taxonomy (NCBI): domain Eukaryota; kingdom Metazoa; phylum Chordata; class Lepidosauria; order Squamata; family Viperidae; genus Protobothrops; species Protobothrops mucrosquamatus. The sequence continues at coordinate 430,392 of NW_015386565.1, read as the reverse complement.
TGTATGTTCACAAATGCTCTGGGGAAACATTCTCCCAAGAACCTTTTTGCAAAGCAACACATCACTTTTGCTTATAAAAGTGAAGCAGCCATGTCACTTGGCTTTGCCCACACACTGCTGGTTCAATTCACAGTTGTAATAGTTGGAAGCTGCTGTTGTTGATGTGCTGTACAAGATGTCTACATGCAGAAGTATCCAGAAGTTTCTTCTAGTTTTTGCAAGTACTATGTCAAAAGCTATGAGATGATGTAAAGCTCCTCACTGAGGCATCTCAAATCCCAATGCAGAGACTTCATATACAGTATACACCTGCACATTCTCACTCATAACAACACTCCACGCATCTCATGAAGAAGCTAAAACCCACAAAAGCTCCTTAGCCTTGGTACACAGAACTCTGTGCCTCTGCTTACATGACAAACATACCACAAATAAGCCAATTACAACTGCATACATACTATGCATCCACTCATAGTTAGTTTATAGCCTAGTGCAGTACATGATGATTATAACCAGAGTGGTATTATGATTAATGTGGTCGAGCAGGTCTGGAGAGACCTCAGGCCGTCTGCCCCTTCAACCCTGGAAGCTCACAGGATGCGGGGGCTGTTTGTTCTCTCAGACCAACTTACCTACCTGTTCCTACATTGAAGAGGGAATGCTATATGTACCAACTTAAGCTCCTGGACCAAACAAGATAAGATCTCCTTCAAATTGAGCTCAGTTTTTGACATGCCCATGTAATCATCTTGGCAACATTTGTGTGCTTTGTCCCTGCCTTCTTCCTGGACGTGTTCCCATCTAACCCTGATGTTTCCTTATGGACTCTCATCCCAAATACTAACCTGATTCAACCCTATTAGTTTTTGGAAACCAGCCACGGACATCTAGAAGTTGCTACCCTGCCATGCCCTGGCAAAAAGCAGGCTATCAGTGTCATAAAACTGGATGGAGCAAAACCTGGGTCAGCGTGTCTTGCCAACATAGCGCAGTAGTCCGCTTCGGGATACAGGTTTTCCCTGCAAGCTTTAAGACTATTTCTGCTATCCTCCTCCCGCTACCCAGATTTCTGCCGCCGCCGCCGCCACCCTCACCCTGCAGCCCCCGCTTCTCCTTCCGCTGCCGTCTGGCCAGCTGCTCCAACGTGCCGCCCTCTTCCTCCTCCTCCTCCTCCTCTTCCTCCTCCTCTTCAGCCACCGCGGCTGAGCCGCCTCGCCCTCGCCCGTCCATGGCGGATTCAGCACCACCGCCCGGCTGGCTCTGCTACCCACGTGCGGGTGAAGGGGCGGGGCCGGGCGAAGACACGCCCCTACGCATCGTCGTAGTGCAAAGGGAGGAAACCACAGAGATAAGAAAATGGGAGGAGTTAGGCTGGGGCTTTATAGAGCTAGCAGTTTAGAAGATAAACTTCAGCTCAAGTTTGGGATGAAGTAATACGCTACAAAGAAAATTATCTACCAAGAAATCCAAAAGTCCACAAAACTGGCTAACGGAGGCTTTCCTCTAAAGGTGGCGTATTTTCCTGCAAAAGATTAATCTGGTTGCCCTGCTGAGGAGCTATGGCTAAATAAATTGTGATGGTGACCAACATTTGTCCTCCCTCAAACTTCGTTGTTACTTGAAGTGAAACATTAGAAAGTTTATTTTTTAATCTTTGAAGGTCTAAATCAGGGGTAGTCAACCTTGGCTCTAAATCAATGTTTTTCAAAATTAGCAACTTAAAACGTGTGGATTTCAACGCCCCAAATTCCTCAGCCAGCATGCTGATAGTTAAGTCCATCCGTCTTAAATTGACAAGTTAAATAAACACTAGTCTAAAGTCTAATATTATAGGAGTTTATATATCTATATGAAGAAAAAGGAAAGAAGAGGGTATGCGGCTAGAAAAAAAAACCCTCGGACTAAGGCGGCGCGCCACCGTATGGCTATTTAAGATATTGCACCTTCAAGTAGTTTCCCGCAGCTTCTGCTTTCCAGCTTCAAATTGATTCTTGTGGTAGATGTAAACGTGGTAGTAGATTTACCGTACTGAATGTAAGAAACATACTAAAATCAGTAGAAATAAGAGTTTACCAAGCTTTAATAAGAGGGGTTGAGTTGGGTGAATAGGTTGATTTACATAGGGGTTCACATTCAAGGGGAAGAACGTAGAAGCAGCCCCAGAAATATTTTTAGATTATAGTAAGCTTGCAGTGTTAGATCCAGTTCACATTTCTCATGAGAACATATTTAAGCCTCAGGACTGAATGTTCTCACATGAGTCTAAAAATAAATTAGGAAGAATAGCAGAAGGATTAAAAAGCCATGACAGAGATGCCATATGGAATAAATTATAGAAATGCTACCAAAAACTATAACAGGACCATGTCATAACACCCTGGCTATCCTATGCTTTGTTGTCAGCATGCAATGACATAGTCCTGATATGGGGCACTGAGGACCTGGGGTGAAAGTGCTTTAGGCTTTACTCCCTGCCAGCGAATACACTTCAAACACACAAACTTTTATCCTGATTTATACAATTGCATCTTTACAATAACTATCAAAACATTGGCTTATCAGGTGATTGTTATAATGATCAGGTGACTTTTGTTGCCATTGTTGAGAACTGGGAGATGAAGCCTAGACTACTGGAGAGGATGAGATTATGAAAAGTAGTCCAGTATAATTGCTGTGCCAGACTTTGTTCCTTATTTCATGGTGCCATGGCAGAACAATTCATTTCTCTTGTCCACAAACCCATAGGACATTGCCATAAGACCTACATCTCCTATACATCCTCTTATTCTTTAAACTTCCCACCTCTCTTTGTGATGATCTCAGTTCCAACCATGGCTTTTTCAGTTTTCCCCTTCTTTTTTTGACAATGGAACATAATAATATTTTTCACATATTTTAATTAGGTAGTCCATCTACTTAAATTCATTTTATAATTTAGTGATTTAATTCTCACTATCTAACCTTCTAGTGCTTGTATTTTATTACTCCTTTTTATCAATTCTGTTATATTGGTGTAATTATCTTGGTTAGTAGCTGTAATAAAGATTATCTACTTAGCAATAGCAATAGTACTTAGACTTATATACCGCTTCACAGTGCTTTACAGCCCTCTTTAAGTAGTTTACAGAGTCGGCATATTGCCCCCCCAACAATCTGGGTCCCCATTTTACCGACCTCAGAAGGATAGAAGTTGAATCAACCTTGAGCCGGTCAGGATCGAACTGCTAGCAGTCAGCAGAATTTAGCCTGTAGTACTGCATTTTAACCACTGCACCACCATGGCTCATGATCATCTATCACAGAGTTCCCCAACCTTTCTGACTTTGCAGCCTGGCCAGGGGGGGGGGGAGAGAGGGAATCATTCTGTGCAGATGGTTCCTGGTGAGGGGGAGAGAAGATGGTTCCGCCCACCACTCAGTAAATGGAGCACATCTGCACACACTCGCCTACTGCTTGCACAAGTGGGGATGTGCAGGCACGCGCAAGCGCTTGCCCACCACATCCACAGCCCAGTTCTGAATTGCTTAAGGCCAGTAGTGGGCTGCAGCCTGGGGGTTGGTGACCCCGATCTATCATATCTATCTAGTAGATAAATGATAGATATCACCTGTCTAGTAAATAGTCTATAATCTGTCTGTCTATCTGTCTGTCTTCCTCTTCATTCATTCCCTCTTCTTTCATCTATTTGTTTTGTTCTTTGATTCCATTCCCTATAAACAGTGCTTTTTTTCTAAAAAAAAAAAAAAAAGGTGCTGGAAATCACACACGTCATACAACCCGCCTTGCCTAACCTACAAGGTTCCATCCAAAAAAGGTGCCGGAACTCCGTTCTGGGCATTCTATGAGAAAAAAAGCCCTGCCTATAAATATAAACAATTCCCCTCCCCCCAATATTCACACACGCTATCTTATTATTTACACAGAAGGACAATAATAATCTTTCTCTATTTGCCAAGCCCACCTAGATTAAACAAATTGCACTCCATAACCCAACAGTTGCATCATCTGCATGTGCAACCTTTCAATTTTTCAACATGCTCACAGAATTTTATGGTTTCCCTTTCCTCATGTATTCCTTTTCATTTGTCTGATATTACTGATTCTCTTTATCAAGCAGTCTCTGCAATATACAGTTAGCCATATGGAAAGCCTAATATGCACATACTGTATTAAATGGCTAAAGATTACAATTACTAATCACTAATTATCCAGAATCTTGAGTTTAATTAGATATATGTTTTGTTGTGACAAGTTCCTTGTAACTTTTCTATTTTTGACATTATATTGTGCAGACCTTGGAAGAAGATTGAGACAAGAAATATATTTAATATAGCTCTTTAGTACAGTGAAACTTTGATCTGATATTTTGAAAAACATGTTTGTTCACTGGGCTACATATTGGTAGTGTACATAGGATACTTAGTTAATAAAGAAGAGAGTATGAATTAACTGGGATAGTTGGACAGCGACTCAGAAAACAATACTGCATCAGGAGTGCCAGACATAGTATTGATCATACGAGTAAAAATTACAAGACTATAGGTCTTTCCAGGAAATAGAGCTTGCTAGTTCATTATATTTTCTTTGTACTCCATATATTTCTGTCTATTTCTGTTTCTCTGTAGGTTTTGTGCTTTTTAAAAATTCTGAAAGGATTGTTTTATCTGTTTTCTTCCATACATTCAGGAGAGTACATGAAATAAAAAGCCTGTGAGATGTAATTGTGGATGGCACAGCATGGTTTACTGAGGAAAGCTTTTTATAAATGTATCTCTCAAGGTTTTACTGATTTATTTGCTGTACAATTTTTCACAGCCATGATTAAAGATGTTCATCATAGGGGAACATCTAGTGGGAGATCTGATTGGCAATGAAGACTGTAAATCAGTTAAAATTCATCAGCAAGGATTCTTGAAAATGTTGCTGTCCAAAAGACATTGAACGTATATGCACAAAACTACCGTAATTGAATTTGTAGCTTCTTTATTTTTGGTTTAACATAGTATCTGATGCAAGCCATTATGGTGATATGCAATAGTGTTGGAAACCATGATTTATGGCTTAACATGTAGGAACATGGCAATTGTGGTTAATTCAACAAACCATCATTTAGTAAATGTCAAGCCAGTTACAACAAAATAATTGTGCTTGCATTGCAAAGGTGGGAAAAACACTAGTTTGTATTTAATACAAACTTAACTGCTTTTGCACTTTCACACCAATATGTGCACAATAACCATTACACTGAAATTCGAATGCATTCCAATTTTGTATTACAGTTTCACCAATATAGAATATGTGCAAAATATGGGCAAAATAGAATATGGAAGAAATAGATATAACTGTCATTTGGTGTAAACAAACTATAGACATGCATTAGTTTGGTAAAATTGTTTGGTAAACATTGCATTAGTTTGGTAAAATTAGACAAAGTGGATACAGAATTTTATATATTAGGAGAAAGATGCATTAAAACCTATATTAGTGCAGAAATAAAGCAGAATCTAACAAACTTGCATTGAAACAATGAGAAATTAGAATCCACTGATATATCCATCCATATATTTACACAAGAAACTAGTACCTCTTTGAGAACAGATATTCAAATTTTCTTCTCTGGTCAAATATCTATTTGGGCTATTTATTTTTTAAAAAATATAAGAAGGGCCCACACAGTTATGAAACATCTAATTTCATTGTCTTCCTTTAGTATCAGACAGAGTTCTCCTTTTACATTAATATATGTTATTGTTTTGAAAACAAAATAATGTTTATCCTTTTCTTCTAGTTTGGCGTGCAGTGACATTGCCAAGATTGGGGAGACTTTGGTCAAGCATAGATGTTGTCTGGAAATCCATACCTCTTCTTTCTAGGCAGCATTTTGGCATTTTTCCTCTCCCCTACCCCCTTGCATTTTATTATTAGAAGATTGTTGTGAAGAGAGAAGGAGGGGGCAGGACTGGACTAACCCAATGTTTTTCAACCTTAGGAACTCCAGCAAGCTGGCTAGAGAATTCTGGGAATTGAAGACTATGTATTTATTTGAAAGCTTTTCCTAGCTGTGTGGACCTGGACCTGCTCCTACTGGTGCAACCAGTGGATACCACCACCTATATGATGTTCAGCAAATCAATAAGGGTTTCTAATTACCATAATCTAATAATAGCAGCAACTGTAGCCTTTCCAACCACTCTGAGAAAGCATTCTTGGAAGGAAACTCAGGAGTGGCTGTGTACGGTAAATGACTTCTACCCTTGATTGGAACATATCACATATCATAAAGCTTAGTATAACTGAGCTTGTCCAATGATTAGACCTTAGTGGTCTAATAAAAAGCAATACAGATTCTTCCATCTTAATATAACTTGATGGATCATAATTAAAAAAACTCTAATCAACCCAGGGGTCTTCAAACTTGGCCCTTTTATGACTTGTGGACTTCAACTCCCAGAATTCCTCAGCCAGCCACACTGGCTGAGGAATTCTGGGAGTTGGAAGTCCACAAGTCATAAAAAGGCCAAGTTTGAAGACCCCGGAATCAACCTATCTGTTATGTTTAGTGACTGACATTAAGCTTTGCTTAATTTTGTTTAAAAATAGAAGTTCTATTTAATATATTTGCATGCTGAGAGTTACATATTCTTTAAATAGCCAGCAGCACTCAGTCAATTTTGCTTCAAAGCTGGGTTAATACTTAGGTGGGAGTCTTCCAGGGAATACTAGAGCAGTAGAGTAGACAATGAAGTGGTCATTTTCTGTGGTTATCAGGAAAACTGCATGGATGTATCTATATGATCATTAAGTTGATCCAAGGAATTGTTCCATTTAAATTACATTTTTTATTCTACAAGAATGTGTAGAATACATTTACATTTAACCTGATAAGACTCTAAAACTCTGAAAGATTTAAGAATAATTTTTCCACATAATATAATAACATAACAAAATGTGTCTATTTGAAAACTATATACAAAAATTGCCCAATGATGCAAAACCAGAATGGAATGAAACTAAGACTATAAACATGAGAATCTGAACAAAAGTAGACATGACAGATTTGCCCATTCATGTTAATATAGTAATTTAGTATTTTAAGCTAAATATGTATCCCTGAACTGCTCTATCTGATGCTAGGCAAATCAATAATATTTTTCATTTCATTTTAACTTTTTCAACACTTAAGTGGATTGACCTACTTCTTTTTTAGCCCTTGTATAGAAATTGTGATTCATCCATGATTTTTTCCTCACTGCCTGCTTACTGACCATTTTCCAATCTTCTATTGGTTTTCCTTAGAAAAAGAAATAACAATAAACCATTAGTCTGCCAATCGTTTTAAGCCTGCTCACAAAGAATTTCCATCATAAATTCTGACCCTTTCCTAAAGGTAAGGTTATTACTTACCCATTAATTGCAAAATGCAATCAGCAGTGTATTTCAACAGCCTCTTTCACCCAGGTTTCTTGTAGTTTCTTTGTTGTCTAGGTTATTCATCCACAGACTATTAGAGTGAAATGAATTATTCACACAAACTCTTCTCCACTTTACCTTCACCCTGCTTTTTTATGTTTACAAGTTCCATTCATTTTAGCAGTTCAAGGCCAGCTCTTTCCATCTGTATCCTAGACAGATGAACTCTCTTGCCCCTTGCATTTTCAGCTCCTTGCCACCATACAGCCTTGGGCTAGTTGCCTACAGAAGAGTTCCAGGAATTCTAATAAAGAAATTTTGCATAAGAAAAATAGTCCAATTATTTTTCAAGATATAGGTGGCCCTGGACTTACAACCATTCATTTAACAACAGTTCAGTGACCTCAGGGAAAGTGAGTTATACCGTGAGTCATCCTTGAAGTTATGACCATCACCCTATATCCATGGTCACATGATCACAATTTGGGCACTTGACAACCAACTCGCATTTATAATGGTTGCATCATCTTATGGTTACATGATCACAATTTGCGACATTCCCAGCTGGCTTCCAACAAGCAAAGTCAATTGGGGAAGCCAGATTCACTTAACTGTGTGAGTCACTTAACAACTGCAGTGATTTGCTCAACAACTTCAGTAAAAATGGTCATAAAATCAGGTCTGGTCATATGACTCTCTTAACAACCTCATCATTTAGCAACCAAAATTCTGGTTCCAATTGTTGTCATAAGTTGAGGACTACTTGTATTCTAATTGATTTGAAGAACTAAACAATTCAGTGAGACGATTTTAAAAGGCTTTCTTTTTTTTTTTTTTTGCTGGCTGATGGTCTATCCAGCATAGCCAATAATGATGGTTATGGGCAGTTGTACTTCAGTCGTATCCCAAAGAACCTAAACTCCTCATCCCTCATCTAGTCTCTAAGGAGTCCAAGGGAGTTGCTCCACAGATTGGGAGAGGTGGAGGACCAAAGTGGGGAGAATTCTAACATGCTAAGTCTATCTACCTCAGTGCTAGGATTGAGGATGGTCTTCTTGCTGGTGATATTGAGAAGGTGAAATGGTGATACCATCTCCAGGTGCAAGCCAGACTGAAAGCCATGGGGGAGGCTACTGGGGGAAGGGGTAATAGATGCCTTGGGTGTAATCACAAAATAACTGGAGCGCCACTTGAACACCAGCATTGACAAAAATCACCACCAGTCAATTGCAAAAGGCAGCTTTACTTGAAACAAGCAACAACGAACAGCAGCATCTGCCTATCCCAGGTCCTTGGGAAGGATTGAATAGGTGGATAAAAATGCCTGATCCTGTCTCCACTGTGTACACAATTATTAGGCAAGTATTTTGACCATATCATCATTTTCATGCATATTTTCCACCTCCAAGCTGTATAGACCTGAATGATTAGTGCAGTGGTTCTCAACCTATGGGTCAGGACCCCATTTGGGGTCGATCGACCATTTCACGGGGGTCGCCAAGCAAGGCTGTCCGCCATTTTTTTCCCCTTTTCCGGCGGGTGCCTTACCTCCCTTGAGCTGGGCCAGCTGGTGGTCGGCCTGCTCCATCTCTGCCACTTGCCAGCTACGCCTCGGCCGGCGCAGGGGGCGGAACCACGCATGCACGGCACTCCCGGGCAGGGAAAGTCCTCGACTTACGACCGGTTGGGTAGTCCTCGACTTACGACCGGTTTAGTCCTCGACTTATGACCGGTTGGGGGTCACGGCATTAAAAAGGTTGAGAACCACTGGATTAGTGGATATAAGCGTATCAGGTTATGTGTATTTGTGTAATGAGGGAGAATAATAATAATAATAATAATAATAATAATAATAATAATAATAATAATAATAATAATAATAAAAAATAATAATAATAATAATAATAATAATAATAATAATAATAATAATAATAATAATAATAATAATAATAATAATAATAATAAAGTTGGAAGGGACCTTAGAGGTAATCTAATCCAACCCTCTGCTCAGGCAGGAAACCCTGTACCATTTCAGACAAATGGCTATCCAATCTCTTCTTAAAAACCTCCAGTGTTGGAGCATTTACAGCTTCTGGAGGCAGGTTGTTCCACTGATTAATTGTTCTAACTGTCAGGAAATTTCTTCTTCGTTCTAGGTTGCTTCTCTCTTTCATTAGTTTCCATCCATTGCTTCTTGTCCTGCCTTCAGGCGCTTTGGAGAATAGCTTGACTACCTCTTCTTTGTGGCAACCCCTGAGATATTGGAACATTGCTATCATGTCACCCCTCGTCCTTCTCTTCATTAAACTAGACATGCCCAATTCCAGCAACCAGTCCTTACATGTTTTAGCCTCCAGTCCCCTAATCATCTTTGTTGCTCTTCTCTGTACTCTTTCTAGAGTCTCAACATCTTTTTTACATCATGGTGACCAAAACTGGATGCAGTATTCCAAGGCATTGTAAAGTGGTGATAACACTTCACGTGATCTTTGCCTAAGGATTATGCACCCTATATCAAGGTGTGCATAATTATTAGGCAACTTCTTTTCCTCAAGCAAAATGGGCCAAAAAAAGAGATTTAACTGAAATGTCAGAAATGTTTATTTCTACATTTTGAGTTGCAAATAAATGAGATGGGCAAATTTTCATTTTTCATTTAGTTGCATAATAATTCTGCACACTAATAGTTGCCCAATAATTGTGCACACATATCTATTCTCCGAAGAAAGCCAAAACCTCACTTTTACTTTCTTAAATATTTAGGTTTAAGGTTGATTAACATTTTGGCTCGACAAGAGAGCGCTTGTTCAATAAGAAAAGTAATCCTCCAAAATACAACTTGCCTAATAATTGTGCCCACAGTGTAAACATCTGGCTGACTAGGCGATCAAGCATAATAATGGGCTTCCTCCAGCAAAGGCGTGCTGGAGCCCCAGTTGCGAGATCTGGACAT
>NW_015386565.1:362665-419350 GCF_001527695.2 Protobothrops mucrosquamatus | reverse complement strand
GTTAACTCCCGGCTTTGGGCAGCTCGAGGCGCGCTGGGGAGTGAATTTGGGGGCGGGAGGGGGGCGCGTGCGTCTCTTCGCGCCCCCCCCCTCCCCGAGGCCTCCCTAGCTGCTTTGTTGACGGCAAGGGAGAATTGGGAATCGGAGTGGGGGGGGGCATCGGCTTGGAAGGGGGCGGGGATGCGGTGGCTGCGGAGGGGACTCCGGCGCCCTTGAGGCGAGGCTTAAGCTCCCGAGCCGCCTTCCCATTTGCCTGGCTCTCTGCGCTTCCCCTCCTCTCCCTCCCCTCCCTCTCCCCAATTTTGCTGAATCAGGGTTCTTCTCTTGAGAAAACAAGGACAGGTACGCAGTTGCCAAGAATTTGGTGTATCTGCGTGTAAACAATGCGTTATTTGAATGCAGAGTCCCACCCGGCTTCTGGCTAGGCACCACAGAAGAGAGCGGGCGTGTGTGCGTGGGGGGGTGTCGCTTGCTTTGCGGTCTGCGCGGTAAGAAGCAGAAATGCAGAATTCCCAGGGGGGGTGGTGAAGATTAAGGGGGTGTCTAAAAGCCTCCACACGGTTGGGGGCGTGCCTTTTTACGCGAGGGTATTTGTGGTGAGCTAATCAAGCGATCGCCCGGCTGTTTTCAGCGTTATTACAATTCTCAGCTAAGGGGGGGAGGGAGGTGTTCCTGCGTTTTGGGTCACCAAGGAAAGAACTCCACACATGCCCATAAAACTCCTTAGAATGCAAAGGAGTCTGCTTCCTATCTTCCAAGATTGTCCTCTGCTACCATTACTGCAGTAATTGATCATAGTGCAGTGGTGGCGAACCTATGGCACGGGTGCCAGAGGCGGCACTCAGAGCCCTCTCTGTGGGCACGCGCACCATCGCCCCAGTCCTAGGCCTTCCGCTGGGTTTTATAAAACCTTTTCGCTTTAGGCCTCTGCCGCCATGTGCAAAAAAAAAAAAAAAAAGGTTCAATTTCAACTTCTCGCAGGAAAAAAAAAAGATCTTGCAAAGTTGGAATTGATTGATTGACCTTTTTAGTCCCCCCCAGTCTGCCGTTACCACCGCAGCCATGCCCACCCAATGCGCCACACCCACCTGGCACTCAATGATGCATACGTGGGTTTTGGGTTGCAGTTTGGGCACTCAGTTTCTAAAAGGTTCGCCATCACTGTCATAGTGTGTAAAAGTGATAGGGAATAGAAGGGTATAAGGGGGCTAGTACAGTACTCTCACACCTATTCCCTTCTCTAGCCAATGCCCCTTTGTAGAGAAGGTAAGACTGGCTCGCGGCATGAATTTGGTGTCTTGCTCTTAGGTGGTTCCTCCACGTTAGTTAGCTGTAAACTATGAGCAATTGAATTCTCCCATGAGCCCGATGGCCAGGGTTCATTTATAGGTAGTCCTTGACTTACAACTACAGTTGGAATCAGAATTCCATTGCTAAGCAAGATGGTTGTCAAGTGAGTTACATCCTTTTTTTTGCCATGGTTGTTAAGCAAATCACCCCTGTTAAGTGAATCAGGCAGTCATTAAGAGAATCAGACTTCCCCCATAGACTTTGCTTTCCAGAAGCTCTCTGGGAAGATTGTGAATGGCGATCACATGACCCCAGGATGCTGCAACTACCATAAATACACACCAGTTGCCAAGCGCCCAAATTTTGATCAGCTGACTGAGGATGTCGCAATGGTTGTAAGTGTGAGGGACTGGTTGTAGTCAGTTTTTTCAATGCTGCTATAACTTTGAATGGTCATTAAATGAATAGTTGTAAGTCAAGGACTATCTGTATACAACAAATCATACATTCATCATATGCTCTGGGACTGTACAGCACAACAAATTAATAAAACACATTTTAGCATTGCATGATGTAGAAGAGTCAATCATTTCAGCAATGATCAGTGGAGAAGGAAGGAAGGAGAGGGAAGGAGGGAGGGAGGGAGGAAGGGTAAAAGACCAGATAGAAATCATATTTTACTCCTGGAAGCTTTTATACTCCTGTTCTTGGAATTAGGAATTGAAATCAGAAATATAAAACCTCATGAGGCTTTTAAGGGAAGCCCTACATAATCCTGGAATGCTCTAAGAAGATTATTTCATCTTCCTTTTCTTCGATGTTGCTCCATTTTTGGTTTTTGTGCCTAGTTTTGCTCTACCTTTTTTGCGTTAGCTTAATGTATTCTACAGCCCAGAAAGAAAGTAGCTGGCTGCAAAAAGCCTTTGCTTATTGCAGTCCATGTGATTTGCCCATGTGCTTCCTCTGGCAAGGAAGGATCAAAATCTCCTGACCTCTCTAGAAGTAAAGGCTGAAAATGATTAATTATTGGTCAGAGCCTTTTATTTATTGTCATAACACAAAAATGAATCCCCATTGGGGAATATTTACAGAGCAAAAGTTCATTATTTGAGAAACTGAGCATAAGGTAGAACTTGAAAATTAAGAAAATACAAACAGGAATGTACAACCTCCTCTTGTAGCTCAGAAGTTGTTTTTCCTAATAAAACTTAGATCCATATCTTCTAGAACTGGTTTCCAAGGCCTGTAATGCATGGTTCTCAATATCAGGCTCACAACAATAAAAAAAAAGTTACAATAAAATCAATAAAAAGGAACAATAAAGGTAAATGACTAGCAAAAATATCATTCTTCTGCATCAAAGGCCTGAAGAGTCAGATCTTCATGTCTATTCTAAAGAACAGCAGAATGGGGGCCATCTGGATCTTGGGGGGGGAACCCCATTCCAGAAGGCAGGCATAGTTTCAGAGAAAGCGTATTTCTTAGACCTGGATAGATGATAATTTTAAGACCAATACAATTCATTAAAAGCGATCATTTAAATCTGCTGAAATAAAATGTAGGAATTCTTGCAGGAAGTTCTAGCACCTAGGAGTCCTTCATTTACAAGACAACATCTCGGCTGATGCCATGTTTTTTCTGTAATTATTTCTAGTTATTTGGAGCTTGTGTTTGCTTTGATTGTAGGAGCATTATCTTGGTGAGTCCTAATAATGGGATTGCTAATATTTTAATGAAAATATGTGAAAATGGACAAATAAATGCCAACCCATTGTCTCTTCATATGCTGTTGTAGACATAATTAGTTTGGCCTTGTAATAGGAAAGGCTGTGTTCAAGGCTGTCTTTTGTTCAAATAGAGATCCTGCTGATAGCTACAGGTATCCTACCATGAGAATAGAACTGTTGCTAATAGGTTTTGTGGATTGAGCAGATTACAATGTGATTCATTGGTTCAGTTTGACTGAGGGATTTTATTTGACGAATCAAGTTGGTTGAAATCATCAAACTGAATTGATAAAATTCAGTTCAGTGAAACAGTGCACGTGCAGAAATCCTTCGTGTTAATTGAGTCATACTATATTTGATTCATTTTAATTTGAAGAAATTATTCAGTCAAATCATCTTCAAATTAAAATTTGAAATGAAACTTCATGCAGCTTTAGTATTGAGTAGATTTGGTGACTAAGTATGAAAGAATGTAGGGTTGACTTTCAGGAATGAGCTCTCGGGAATGAGCAAGTAGTTAAGGGGCATTTGCAGAAAAGATTACATAGTCCAAAAAAAGAAGAAAGAATCAGAAAGAAAGAAATAATAATTCCCGCTTTATTTTGTTTAGTATAAGATAGGATAGAGAGGGAGCTTAGACAGGCTTTCAAGATTATGGTATTCTACCTAACTACAAAAAAGAGCTTTCCTGGAATCTCTACTGGGCTGTTGGTTGGCCTGGTCCACTATGAAGGGCTGACATGAGAACATCACTGTAATGTGTTTGGGTATAGCTTAATATGATGGGCACATCTAGTCACTGTAGCTTGCTAAACACACTTGTTGCCTTAATGCTTTTTGTGAATCCAGACACCGTGGTTCATGCAAAAGAGAGAGCTAAAAAAAAGATATGGTTTATGGCTGTCCAGATGATTTTTATCCCCCATGGTAATGAGCACAAAGCAATCTTTAAATGATTTGCTGGGCAATAGAGATTAAAGTCAGCGATCAAAATCACTGAGAAGATATTCTTGGCAAGGATACAATAACATTTATTAGATCACTGGGTGATATGGTTGCTGTTTCTTTATCTTTTGTACTGATACTATGTGCAGTAACATTGGTGAATTATGCTTTAAGATTATGACTGCATTGAAGCACACCCTATGTCTTGCTTAGCTGGGGGCCAGCTTGTATTTGAACTATGTATTAGTGTATATAATGTACAGTGTGCTCACAGTAAAATATTACAATAAAGGTTATCTTATCTCTCTTATTAGATTTTTTTTAAGGCTGGCTACTTCAGTTTTGCTACTTATATGTTAATAGATGCTATGGAATATTGTGATCGCTGCTCTAATTGTAAGTGCAGTTTAATTCATCAGGCTTGGCTGTTTCATGGCTAAAAGTATAGACAGCAAACTACCCTTAAATTCTAAACGTTGATGAATGTGAAAGTTGCCCAATATTTTTCCACAGATGGACTCCTCCATAAGCTATGAGTAACAGTGAAGCCTATCTCCTGCAGCAAGATGCTCTTCCCCAAATCTGGAAGATAATCGTTTTAATTGCAGTTACACAGAGTTACATTTATCCTTTGGGGGGGGGGGAGCTGAGGTTCTCTGCACAAAGCCATTAACAGTATGAACTCTGAGCCACGATACTGAAATAGGTTTAGTGTGAATCCATTGATGATTCCTGGTTCAAATTAAATCAACCTTCTTGTCTATGTCCACAAAGTGTTAATTTCAAAGAAAAGAAATCATTTTAGATCTTGAGAATTGGAAAAAGATACCATTTAAAAAATTGTCCCAGACCTCTAAAAGTTTCTGTGTGTATTGTTAGTTAATTAGGGCACTATTTTAAAGCAGAATGATGGCATATTAATTTACTATTAATAATAAAAATAGTTATTGCAATTTGTTGAAACTTCATTTCCAAATGAGAGATGCATGGGTTTAAATTCAGTTTAATATTCATGGCTATGTGGATAAGCAAGTAGTGACTTTCTTAGCAGAAAGACCATAGTTTCTGTGCACATTCAGTGATCTACAGATCTCATTGTGAAGCTTTTATATTTATTAAGCACAGTAGTCACAGCTGGTAGTGGTATTATATAGCTGGTACCTCACTGAACCTGCATGAGTGCTAACCCTGTAAGGCAGACCAGGAGAAGATCAGATAGTCCATTGTTTCTCAACCTTGGCATCTTTAAAATATGCGGACTCCAACTCCCAGAATTGCGCAGACAGCCTATAGGCTAGGAAATTCTGGAAGTTAAAATCCACAATCTTAAAGGCACTGATGTTAAGAAGCAGGAAGAAAAAGCCTTGATTCTTGCTTCTGAGGTAAGCAGATTTCCTGGGTAGATATCACTACTTTCTTGTCTACAATAAAGCAATATGTCTAGCAGGGTCAAGTCTGTGAAAAAACCTTATTCTGTTACTTAGTTACTGAACTTGCACGGTTAAGTTTTGGGAAAGCTGAGATTTATTGCTGTGTTTAGCCTGATATCTGACAACAATCAAAAGTGCAAAAAGCTGGGTATACTGGGTTAATTTCTTTTGGTTAAAATCCTGGAAATGCATTGTAGTTCTTGGATTTGTTCCCAACTATGGACATTGTATAGATATATATTTATTTTATTGATTGATTTATTGTACTTGATTTATAAGTCAAGCAATGTGACTGGATGGCGTACATCAGAAAAACAAAAGATACACATAATATTAAACATACATGTATATATAATATGAAATTCCAAATACAAAATGCTGATGAAACGCAACAGTAAAAACAACCAAAAGGAAAAAGGCAGGTTTTAAGGGCAAACAGAGTTAGAGGCTGTTGTATATCAGGAGTGTGTGTGTTGTGTGTGTGTGTGTGTTAGGGGGAGGTATCTAGAGATAAATATTTTTTAAAATATTTTTAAAATATTTTCAGTTCATAATTCCAGGCTCAGGAATATGGGTGACATTGTCTTTTTTTCTGTAAAACCACACTTTTTATTTTGTTTGCTTTTACACTCATGTACCTAGTATGCTTACACACTTCTTCTGAAGTTCAAAATTTCACTATGAAAATATCCCTTTGTTTTTCAGAGGTGGATTCATTAATTTGGACCACTTTTGGTGGCTGCTACTCCATTTCTGACTTAGGGTGGGGATAGAAAGTTCATAGTAGCTGGAATAATGATGCAAAGTAGATATGCTAGGATGTGTGTGAGAGCAGGATCAAAGATTTTTGGGTTTCTTGAGTTTAATGAATAAATCTAGTTTAGGGATTTAACTTAAGTTTCATGCACATGTTCCCCTAAAACAATAGAAAGTATCTATTTTTGCCAATTGTCAGAGGTTCCAGAAATCTGAAAGAGGAAGATTATAGGAGGCAGGTTAAGCTATTTCCTAGGCCATTTATTTTACATTTTTGGTGGGTGAGGTGAAACATAGCAGCTTTGAGCAGTCATTCTAGGTCAGTGATGGCAAACCTTTTGGGCTTGGCATGCCAAAAATTCAGAAAATGCCTAAGGTGATTCTGCTGGCATGTCATCATACCCTCTCCAAAACAAAAGAAACAACTGTTTACATATTAATTTATTTTATAAAATGTACAATCCAATCATGTGTTCAAGTGGTGTTCTCCTTCTATTGACAGGCCCCTGGGGCCTACCCAAAACAACTCTGAGTCTTATGAGGGCCTTCGTTCTTGAAGCATCTTTGTAGAATGCTCTTCCGTGGCCTCTGGAGCCTCCTAAAATCATACCAAAGCATGTCCTATTCTCACACAATTCTTGGAGGGAGTGTGTCCAGAGGTCACGTGAGAGCACAGCCCTTTCATGTGACTTCTGGAGGGGAGGTCTGGAGGTTCCATGAGAGCACACACCCCGTTCTCACACAGCCTTCCCAAATTGTGCAAGAATGGGGTGTGCTTTCAAGAATGATTGTTGGGGGCTGGTAAATGCTGGTAGGTCATCTGAAACATTGTGGGGAGTCACTTGTGACACCCGTGTCATAGGTTTGTCATCACTGTCACAGGCTCTTAATAACATTCTGTCTCAGCGTATTCAAGGCAAAGGCAATGGAGGCAGAAGGAGCAGGATCCTCCCTCATGCATCCCAGAAGGGGCAAGAACAATTTAGTCTCTCCACTAACCTTCCAGATGGAAACCAGGCAGCTCCAATTTCCTCTCCTTGTGTCATTTGCTGAAGGGGATGTCAGCTACAGCTGCCTAAGGCACCTGCTCTCTAATTTGACTGCTCCTCTCTGCACTCAAATTCCCTTCAATTCTCTCATAATGCATTTAAGGGTCAATTGAAGCAGTGCTGTTAAGGGACCCCCAAGACATTAAGAGGTTTAAAAGAATGGTTGCAGGGACTGTGTTAGTTGGAAAAAAAATACTGAAGGTTTCTTTGATACTGGTAGTTATGCAAGCTTTCTACTTAATGCTTCATATAGATTAGCTTGTTGGCAGATAAGTAACCATTGATATGGATTTGGCACATTTGGGAATTGGACACAAAGGCTATCCATATGGGGAAAGCCTACATGTATGTGTGTGTGGGGGAGGGAGTGATGTTGACATGAGCATCATGACTATCATGCAAATAACTTATTTTTTTGCAACATATGCTATGATGCAAGTACACAGTTGTGTCACTTGCCCAGTGGAGTCACAAATCCTCTCATTTTTATATTCTGGTTTGATGCATCCGATGGATGGAGCTCTCCAACTAAAAATGGAAGTATAGCAGCTGTGGTTTTTCCTGTTCATTTTTCCCTACTTTATTTCCATTTTCCTCTTGATGATTAGGATTCAAGGTCTAGACAAGTGGGTGTAGATTTTCCTTTAGCATTACAATAATGGAGCATCTTTCTAATATGAAAGGAGCGAACCCAAATTTGCCTTTGTCTTTTCCAATTGCAGAGCAGGGATTGTATTGAATATATTGTGTCTGAATAAAACAAATGTTCCTGGGAAAGGAAAAAGTGGAAATAGGTGTAATATTTATTCTGTGCATCAGTGTTGGCTTTTGTGAGTGTGAAGCCAAAGAGAATATAGATTTTATAACAGCAAATCTTCCATATGTCTTGAAGTGCTAAATAAGTCTTTACTCTCCTTGACTTGTGATCATGAAAGTGTTCCACACACTTTCTTGGATGTAAGGTAAAGGCTAAAGGAAGTTCTGTTTTTCTCTCTCTTCACTGAATTGTTCACCATTTATTTCTGGAGATGTGACTGACGTCAAAAAGGGGCTCTAAATCTCTGTACACACCAGTGCTAGCAAGATGGCTTGAACCCTTTTGATCTAAGGACACAAGAGACTTACGAAAATGAGGCCTTTTGGAAATGACTGGGAAATAGGAACAAACATTTCCACATCTGCTAGTATTGTGTATTGTCTGACAGTGTAAATATTTTGCAATGTAGGGGCAAATCTTGATGTATAATACTGGAAACGGACTAACTTACATGTATTGGTTTCTCCCAAGGAATTCCTTTGAAATGCTACCAAGTTAGCAGCTGGAGCCTCTCCAAAAGCTTACTTCCTCTTTAAATGATTGTCACAAGGTTCCTTAGTTTTGGACTAATCTTTTGCCTGGGTTTATAATCTGCCTTTCAGTCATAAAATTAAGTGAAACTGTTATTTTCAGTGCCATTCAAGGTGGCTACCATTCTTTATATCTTGTAGCAATAGATAAGATGAAGCCAGCACCATTCTGTCTGAGCTAAGGCTCCCTGTCACTCCAACTTGTCTTTTTTAAAATTAACTATTTTTAATTATTTCAAGCTGGCTCAGTTCATAAGCAGCAGAGCTCAGATGGTGGTAACTCTGCCCTTTATTCAAAAAGTCTGGTATTTCAAGGAAAGGCAACAATGACAGTGCTCGTAATGGAACACATGTGTGTAGATGAGATCGAGAGAGACTACATGAGGTTCATCCATGTATACACACACAAGTGAGCAGAGAAGGCATAAAAGTCTCATATAACATTTCATGTTTGACCAAATCCTCACTTCCATGATAGCAAATCTTTATTGCAGAATGCTTTCTTAAATTCTAGATGTATCTACAGTTGAAAAAAAAGTTTTGCTAAAAACAAAGCACTGTGAGGGAAGTGGCAGGGCAATGTGCTAAGAGAACAAAAGTCTGAGTCAAAGAAAGGAACTATCGGACACGGTTGTCATATGTACAAGCCAGGAAAGGTTTGATTGAAATTTAAGATCTCCAGCGGATTTTCTTGGATCTTAATCAATAGACACTTCAAAGAGCCAGCAAACATTTGAGTCCAGCTCAAGGTAGAAAGCATACAGTAATCCAATAGAGTCAGCAAGTCTTTGAAGGTGAGAATTGGGGTGATTGGCTTGACTTTAGTTCATCTGCCATCTGTTGTAGAGGGGAATTTGTGTGTGAGGAACATATCCTTCTCAATCCAAATCCTTTGTTTGCATATTTAAAAATACAAAGATGTATGTCATTTTAAAGTATTTTGCAAAGGGGAATTTAGCTCAAAGGAATCCTTTGGGCATATGTCGCCTTCTAAAATCCAAGGCTAAAATGAAACAAGCCATGTTAGTCCTATTCTGCATAATCCCAGCTAACTTGTGTGCTTGTTGAGCATTGTCTTTACTAATAGGTGAAACAATAAATTTTTCATTGCAATCCTGGGTACAATCTATGACTAAAGTAATGTTGATGCCAAAAAAGCCAACACAGTGCTAGGCTGTATTAACAGAGGAATAGAATCAAGATCACATGAAGTATTAATACCACTTTACAATGCCTTGGTAAGGCCACACTTGGAATACTGCATCCAGTTTTGGTCACCAGGATGTAAAAAAGATGTTGAGACTCTAGAAAGAGTACAAAGAAGAGCAACAAAGATGATTA
Source organism: Protobothrops mucrosquamatus (assembly GCF_001527695.2). NCBI lineage: Eukaryota > Metazoa > Chordata > Lepidosauria > Squamata > Viperidae > Protobothrops > Protobothrops mucrosquamatus. The sequence goes on along the minus strand of NW_015386565.1, from coordinate 409,465 downwards.
GGGGACTGGAGGCTAAAACATATAAGGAACGGCTGCTGGAATTGGGTATGTCTAGTTTAATGAAGAGAAGGACAAGGGGGGACATGATAGCAGTGTTCCAATATCTCAGGGGTTGCCATAAAGAAGAGGGAGTCAAGCTATTTTCCAAAGCGCCTGAAGGCAGGACAAGAAGCAATCAAGGAGAGAAGCAACCTAGAACTAAGGAGAAACTTCCTGACAGTTAGAATAATTAACCAGTGGAACAAATTGCCTCCAGAAGCGGTGAATGCTCCAACACTGGAAGTTTTTAAGAAGAGACTGGATAGCGATTTATCCGAAATGGTACAGGGTTTCCTGCCTGAGCAAGGGGTTGGACTAGATGACCTCCAAGGTCCCTTCCAACATCATTATTTTTTTATTATTATTATTATTATTATTATTATTATTATTATTATTATTATTATTATTGTTATTGTTGTTATTGTTATTGTTATTGTTATTATATTAATTTGAAATCTAAACCCAGATTTAGATATGTTATTTCAGAGTTGCAAAACTGGTATGATACAGTTTTTCTAATTTTGATATCTCTTAATACAGGGCTAAAGTTGCCTGGAGTTTATTTTATTAGAGGTATCAGGTACTGAAAGTTTTTTGACAAATGGTAGCTTTTCAGAAAAAGCTTATAAAAAAAGTGGCTTTTGACTTCTAGATGGCAGTTATAAGTACATTTATATTTTGCCCTTTGTCTTTAAAGCTACATCATAATTTCCTTCTTTCCATAAGCTACCCTTTCTAATCTTCAAACCCATAAATCACAAGTTCATGTTTCTTTTTTTTCTGCAAAAAGCCCATAAGGGATTACTGATAAATGTAATTACTGATTACATTTACTGATAAATGTAATTGTTTCTCTAATCAAGTTAATTTTGCCATGTCGCCTAGTTCTGTCATCTTCACCAATCTTTCCCCCATTGTGGGCATTTCAAAATCTTTCCATTTCTGCACATGTAATAGTCTGGCATATCATATATAAAAACATTGTTCCATGGCTCTTTCCTAATTGACTATCCATTAATCGCAACGGAAAAGTTTTGGTTTTAATAAAATGTTCATCTTTACAATTCTTTGTATATTTATATGTATTTCAACCCAGAAATTTCTGGCTTTTTTTTTTTTTTACAGAGAATGCATCCTGAAACAATGGCACTTGGGTGTTAAGGTGGATGGTTTTTTGAATGAAAGGACAGTTGAATTAACTGCAAGGGCACATGACCTATTAGTTCTGCGTTCATTGTGTGAATGGCTTTCAGATGCTTTGTCCCAAACATGTCTTTTCTTTCTGTAGCAGAACTCCCGCCACCTTACACTGCCATTGCTAGCCCAGATGCCAGTGGTGTTCCTGTAATAAATTGCCGTGTGTGCCAGTCACTAATCAATTTGGAAGGGAAGCTTCACCAACATGTGGTCAAGTGCACAGACTGCAACGAGGCTACGGTAAATGGCTTTACAAGTTTCTCATTCTATAACATGCTCTATTGCAGGGCTTTTCAACCTTTTCACCCGTTGTACCACTTTTAGGATATGGCAACATCCGAGTACCACCAGTCGCCTAGCAAGGTGTCAAAAACTTGATGACCAAAAAAAGGAAAAAAGTGATGAAGTACAGGTAGTCCTCGACTTACAACAATTCACTTAATGACGGTTCAAAGTTACAATGGCACTGAAAAAAGTGCCCCCCAAGCCACAGCCGAGCAAGATACCTGCCTGCCCACCCGGCGGCGCTCTTCCTCCTGTCCGAGGTTTTCATTATTGTGAGCATTTCTGTTGAGGATTGGCAGCGGGGGTGGGGTGGGGGTGTTTGGTTTTTATTCCTCCCGTCTACTGGGTGATTGCAGCAGGTTTTGGTCACTTCACATGACCCTGGGACGCTGTGACCGTCATAAATATGAATCAGTTGCCAAGCATCTGAATGTAAATCACAAGACCCTGGAGATGCTGCAACATTCCAGCTGATCAACGCTTCGTCTGGGCTCAGCAGAAGCGCCAGGATCAGCGCCGAGCTCCAGCTGGAGCCTGGCGCTGATCCTGGTGCTTCCACTGAGCCCAGACAGTCCCGAAGAAGTGTCGATCCTGGCGCTTCCGCTGAGCCCTGACCGCCCTGCAGCTCCAGCCATCTCTCGCTCAGGCTTGTGCGATGCTGCCACCGGTTCAGCTCATTCTCCTCCCCTGCTACCACTTTTCTAGGATGCTCGCGTACCACTTGCCAGGTGCCAATGTACCACAGGTGGTACCCGTACCACTGGTTGAAAAGCCCTGCTCTATTGGACCTCTTTACAGTGGTCAAGAGTGCAACATGCCATTACAAGAATCACTTGTGTGAGGACAGCCATAGTTATATTTTTAGTAGGAAACAGTAGCAAACAGCGTTGTTTGAACTTGTAGTAGTAAGATTGGCTTTTGATCTTACTCTTCTTTGTGATAATAACTGATGTAAAATATATTTGTGTGTGTGTGTATCAGTACTGTCGAGGGATGTATAAAGGGTTTGGCTTTCCATTGATTTCATAGGAACTGTGTTTGAAAGATCTAGCATTTTTGTTGCACCATAAAAGTAGTACCATAAGCTCTGCCACTTTCCTATATATGTGAAATATTACAACATACGTACAAAAGAGGTAGTGTTTTCGTTATTTCTCCCAAATCCCCTCCTCTTCTGATGTTTGTGGTTCAGTAATCTGATTAGGTCTTGAGTTACATCTCTTCTTCTCCTGAGAGAGGAAGGAGTTTTAATTATGATAGATATTTTCTCTGGTAGCTATGATAGGAGACTGCTCAGATTCCAGAAACAATGGGTCACCAGATCCTTGCAGAAGATAGGGGGAGAAAGGACATGTTGCTTTCACCAGATGTCTTCTAAATAGTACAGATGAATTTAGCTGAGGGAAAATGAGAAATTTTCTTCATTTGGAAGGATGCTACGTGAATTTTGGGGAAAGAAATAAAAAGGAATGGTTGGGGAATAGATTGTTTCTAAGAAAGAATGTTTTCAGTATGATTCAGGAAGAAGAGTGGTAATTAGCTTCAGTTGCTGCATGAGAATTTAAATTCTGTGAGTCGGACAGTCATTTCAGAAATGGCAAACATTATGGCCAATGATAATGCAAGTAGCCCTGTACTAGTCCAGTATTAATTTGTTATGCTCTAAGCTAATTAGCTAAATAATTAGTTAATCTTTTAGTCTCTCTCTCTGTGTATCTGTTTGTGTGTGTACATACACACATATCCACATAAATACATAGTTTGTTCAAATTTTTTAGCAGAATAACCCTACATCTGTTGCAAGTGTTTTCTTTTTTTCTCACAATTGTATTAAAAACATATTCTGTTAATTATCAAAGATAATTATTATAATATTAGAAACTAATTTAAATCATTAGAAAGTCAATATCAAACATAAAACTATGTCATTTGAATCTTTATTGATTTTTGATTGCAGTGAATATTTTATTTCTTATATTACATTATTCCAAGATTTTATTACATCACACATGAATCTCTTTAGCAAGAAAAAATAAGATACTGTTGATAGAAAAAGAATAGGATTGATGGAAATCAGATAAAGACCCACAATAGCTTTTTCAATGTTAATAGCCAAAAACAAATCATACCATCGTTTCTTAACTCTTTTGCACAAAGCTCCTTTTTTATAACACAGTTTAGGATTTTGAAAGGTTCTTACATCTGATTGTTGGCATAGCCACCAGTTTACCCATTTTGTATTCACCCCACTTCTGTTCAATATTTTTCCCAATATTGTCTGGCCAGCTGATTGAGGTTGTTTCAAGCCAAAAGCCAATTCACCAATTCTTGGAATTCTGCTTGCGCATTTCTCAAAATTGGCTCAACTTATGAAACTCTTTTGTTGAAGACGTTTATGTAATTTGATTCTGGGGAATCTTTAATAACTAAAAAAAGAAATATTTTATAATATTCTGGTTCTTGAGATCTTTATCTATAAAATTAAATAAGTAAACAACAATAGGATTCTGGTTTGTAGTAACAGCAATTTATGGCACCATCTCTGTTTATGTTATATATTGTGTTGTTTAATTGTATGATAACCATTCTTGGGTATATGTTAAAGAAAGCCTTGCATAGTCTCTAGGAAGGATAGAGGAGGACAATATAGACATTTTATTATAAATGCATACAGTAACAGCCATTGACATTTCTATATGTAACTTTGAATTTTAAACATAGTACCAGTAATTGGTATTAAATTGAAAGGAAAAATATGTTGTGCTATAACACTTTTAACGCAAGTTGAATCATTTCTGTTGCTCTGTTTTAATCATTGTAAGTTCTTTTTTTTCTTTTGAGAATCAACATGTATGTAATTTTTTTTTCTTGTTTGTGTAGCCTATCAAAAACCCTCCTTCAGGGAAAAAGTATGTTAGATGTCCATGTAACTGTCTGCTTATCTGTAAGGATACATCACGGAGAATAGGATGTCCAAGACCCAATTGGTAAGAGCCACAAAAATTTTCAATCTGTGTCCTTAATATTATTTTGGTTGTTTTCATTGTTTTATTTCATATAAACTGTGACATTAGCCTATGCAAGTCAAACAGATGTAAAGATATTTATTAATGCTATTATCAAATATAGATTAATCAGAGGAGCGATGGGAAATTAATAATAATGACTCAGAAAAAAGGAAGATGAGTATTTTTTGTGTACATCCACTTTCTTTAATTATGAGAGAATGAGCAGAATCTCTAATGGAAGCTATTCATGCTTTCATAGAAAATTAATAATTCTGTTGATTACAGTATCATTATTGGTGCTAAGGTTGATTACTTAATCTTAAATATATATATATATATAGCTCCTGAAGGCCTTGGAGACCTGATATTGGATCAAGATATCTGTTGAGTCATATAGATGAAGTTAATTTACCTTTCTAAAGTAATCTACTAGAAGTTTCAGTTATATTGTACTGTTTATCTGTGTTTAATTTTTAATTTTATTTTATTTTTGCACTTCCCAACATTATAATGACTCTGAGCAGCTCAAATTCTAAAACAGAACTGAGTACAATAACATAAATTTTAAACATACAATTAAAAAGCCCAACATATTGGAAATATGGACTATAGCAGTGATGGCGAACCTTTTAGAGATCGAGTGCCCAAACCACAACCCAAAACCCACTTATTTATCGTAAAGTGCCAGGGCCGCATCAGCATTGTGGTGCCCTCGGGGGGCATGGGGGTGTGGCCCACTGGTTAGGTGTGGCCCACTGGGTGGGCATGGCTGCAGTTGTCATGGCAGACTGGGTGGATGTGGCTGGGGTGGGCATGGCCACCTTGATATTGCTCATGGGGGGGACGCCTATGGGGGCTGGGCAGGGTTGGGGGAGATCCAGGGGATCTCTGGCGGGTGGGGCGGTGGACAGGAGGCCCAGCATAGATGTGGGGGAGGCACGCAATCCTAGCTGGGACTGGGGGACCATGGCGCTGATGGGGATCTGGCTTTCCCTGCTCGGGGTGGCCTTTGGCATGCTGGGTGTGGGCGTGCTCTACCTCCTCCACTTGAGCTTGCTAGCTGGCCGCTTCGCCTCCTTTGTGCTGGGTGGGGCTGCCACTCCGGGCAGTGGTGGCGGCCTAATGGACCTGCGCAAGCTGCTGGCAGAGGCGGCGCGCGTGCCCACAGAGAGGGCTCTGAGTGCCACCTCTGGCACACGTGCCATAGGTTCGCCACCACTGGACTATAGCATCAATACAAAAACAATAACATTAAAACAATCACTTCCCTTCCAACCTGCCCCAAGACCTGGAAAAGTCAAGTTTTTAAGTCCTTCCTAAATGCCATCAGATTAAAAGTTGTCCAGGTCTGATTCCAAAGTATGTTTCTGATTTTACACAAATACACACACACAAACATATTTTACATTGTGTTTTGTTATGTTTTCATGCATTGATAGCTGACCATAATTATTATTTTGAGATAGATATACATATAAATAATTTTAAATAAATAGCAAGAACATGTATATCATTTCTGCTGCTTCCAAACCTTAGCAATATTCTAGGCCTATTCAGTAATAACTCTTGTTATTATGAAGTGTATTTTATTTCAACCCAATTATTTTAGTAGAAGACCCACAGAATGGCTATACATTGGGCATATCTCATCTCAGAGACTTATACATACAACTTCCAAATAACTAAACCTAAAAACAGACCATAGCAAAAAATGTATTATTTAAATCAATTTCCTCCCTTTATATTTAATTGCTATTGCTAATCTTTCCTGATGCTTGTATTGCTTGCCACTTGCTGGTTAATTTTATGATAAGAGGCATTAGTAATTGTTAGGTTTGCTAGCTTGAGTTACAAACAGGTAGTTCTTGTTTAGGGACCACAACTGGGACTGGCAACTTGGTTGTTAAGTGAAACGGCAACTGTGTTTACTATCTTACTTCAGCTTTTCTTTGCTGTACATAACTGAAAAGGTCATAAATGCAAAGATTGGTTGCAAAGTTACTTTTTTCATCACTGTCATAACTGTTAACAGTTACAGTATGAGGCAGTCACTAAAGGAGGGCTACCCATACAAAAAAAGACAGGATAAAAATGTACTCATCATCATCATCTAAATCTGCCAAGATAAAACAAATTCTCTATAGGAATCTCAGTGCATCAAGATACCACAGATAAATAAATTGGGTTCTATAAGCCTTGTGCAATTTACAATCTAACATCTTGCCCCCGGGAGTGACATCAGCTCCATATCCCCTGGCCTTCCGCAGGAGCTTAAATACCTGGCTCTTCCAGTTGATTGGAGGCTCCAATGGGAGGGGATTTCACATTGGGGCTGGTTGATAGATTAATAACAGATCCCAGCTCCCAGCCCCACTCATCCTATTTCTCCCTTCTGTCCCATCTTTCAGTTAGAATTGAGTATTTGTATTTAAATAAATTTAACAAATTAATAAATAAATAGATCAGTGGTGGCGAACCTATGGCACGGGTGCCAGAAGTGGCACTCAGAGCCCTATCTGTGGGCACATGCATCATCGCCCCAGTCCTAGGCCTTCAGCTGGGTTTTATAAAACCTTTTCACTTTAGGCCTCCGCCATCATGTGCAAAAAAAAAAAAAAAAAGGTTCAATCAGTCAATTTCAACTTCTCGAGGGAAAAAAAAGTTCTTGCAAAGTTGGAATTGATTGATTGAACTTTTTAGTCCCACCCAGTCTGCTGTTACCACTGCAGCCATGCCCACCGAATTGGCCACACCCACCGAATTGGCCACACCCACCCGGCACTTGACGATGCATAAGTGGGTTTTGGGTTGCAGTTTGGGCACTCAGTCTCTAAAAGGTTCACCATCACTGCCTTAGATCTTCAATCTGAGACTGTCTACAAATACAGAGATGCTCTACAAAGAGTGCCTCTCTGCTCCTCGCACACAAATATGCTGAAGAAATTCATTCAAAGCAAAGGCTGGTCTCAAGGACTGACAATATTTCAACATCCTGTGATCCAGTGCAACCACATTTAGCCACTTGAGCTCTTTCTGCTAAAAATTATATTTAATCCTGGAAGGAAGTCCTTGAAAGCAAACAATCCTTTACATTAACCTAAGAAGTTGGGCTGAATGCATGTTCCCTTGGAATGGAACAACATTTGAAATACCATAAATAATTCCAGACTCAGGCATTATCTTTAAATTATTTTCTACAACGTTGTTTATTTAGGCACAAACTAGGCCCGCCATCCAATGTTGTATAGCTATTCTGATAGTAATGGACCAAAGATCCATTCCATTCTCAGCAAAGCAGTAGACATACTTAGTAGCACCAGTCCCCAGATGCCCTATTCATGTAGTAGCTGAAAGATCATTTTCCTTTAAATATGTTACTTCAGTCGACTCTTAAGTGGCCTGCTCTAGATGGATAAAAAGGAACAGTAAGATTTCATAAAACATGTGCCCATTATATTTGTATTTAATATACATGCTGTTCAGAGCAGAGATAATAAGAAATTAATAACTGAGTTATTTAAATGAACTCACTTTTCAGTTGCATTGTTATGAAAAGTTCAGTGTTCTTTATCTTTAATAATTGATATGAAACAACTTGGTTCTGCAGTATTCATTATGCTTATCCAAAAAGCTTCATGCACAAATTTTGAATTGTGCAAAGTAATACCATATCATCTGCATATAGAACAAGTAATACACAGTGATATCAGGTTACTTGTCCGTAATTTGTTCTGGAAGATGTGATGAATACTAAAACCAACAGGTACCAAGAAAACCACGTGACTTACCACGTGACCCGCTATTTCGGCTGAAATAATAGCGAGTCATGAGGCAGTCAACGTCAGCAGGTTCTTCCTTGCACTTCAAATACTGGGAGAAAGATGAGTGCCAGGACAAGATTTCTACTTCAAAACACAATCGAATACTAAATTTGAAGAGTTTTGAAATAGTCAAGAAAAAGAGGAAAGTTCTTTTAAGATATTATTGAAGTAAAATCAGAATAGGAAAGGAGCCAGAATGCATCTCAGTCTTATTACCCTGTAAATCTATTACTATATTTACATTGAAAAATGCAAGATAAAATATATCTTGGGATAGTTACAATATTTTTCTCTAAGGTTGTATAGTGTAATACACCAATCTAATGTTAACTGTCCTGTCTAAGTTTAGCTTAATTGTTGGCCATTACATTATCCTCTACCTGCATAAGAATATGACTAATTGAGTACTAAACTGACTTAATTTCTAGGAAAAGGTGTTTGTTGTTCAAGTTACTGGTTAAATCTGGGAAATTAACTAGGCAAAAGTTTGATGGATTATTTTCATTTCCTTTCTTATACTTTGGCATCATAACTAATCAACTCCATCAACTTAAGGATATGAAAGCAGGAGGAAAGTTGGTAATATCTGGTAATTGATATTTATTACCTCAATGGCAATTACAGATAGTCCTCTTCTTACGACTGCAGTTAAACCCAACATTTCTATTGTTAAGTGAGACATTTGTTAAGTGAGCTTTGCCCGATTTTACGATCTTTCTTGCCACAGTTGTTAAGCAAGTTACTGCAGTTGATAAGTTAGTAACCTTGTTAAATAAATCTGGCTTCCCCATTGATTTTGCTTGTCAGAAAGTTGCAAAAGGTGATCCTGTGACCTCGGGACACTGCAACTATCATGAATATGAACCAGCATCTGAATTTTGATCACATGATCATGGGGATGCGGCAAAGATTGTAACTGTGAAAAATGGTTGAGTCATTTTTTTCAGTGCTGTTGTAACTTTGAATGGTCTCTAAATGAACTGTTGTAAGTCGAGGACTACTTATATTGAGTTAATGTATACATGGGATGAGCTTGAAAACTACATACTAGATATGATATTAATAATGCTATAGTTATTTCTGGAAACTTTAATGCTAGATTAGGCCTAAATGATGAAACTCTTTATATTTGCTTTAATCCCTTTTGCCCAAGAGTTTAATCCACCTTCCGTTTCACTGATCCAGAGATAGGTGGATTAATCAAGGAGATTGATCACTAAGTTCAATTTAACCATCTTTAATCTGTAGAAGAGGATTGTAAAGTAGAATATGCACAAGCACGCACACACATGGGCAAACATGGTACCAGCATTATTGATTGCATTAAAATGAATCCCACATTTATCCCAAAGTTGCTTTTTCACAAGGCAACTGGACTTTATTATTTTTCTTTGAAGACATTTTGCTTCTCATCCAAGAAGCTTCTTAAGGTCTGACTGGATGTTGGGGAATGGAAAGATTTATACTCCATTCCTCACCATCCAGTCAGAGCTGAAGAAGCTTCTTGGATGAGAAGCAAAATGTCTTCAAAGAAAAACAAGAAAGTCCAGTTGTCTCGTGAAAAAGCATTTTTGGGATAACTATGACCTGGATGACTGAGAATCTCCATAGACAATCCCACATTTAATTAATAAAATGCTTTCTTAAAATTGATACCAAACCAATAGAGATCCCTCTCCTTTCATTGTTTCATTATCAGTTTCTAATGGTCCAATACATTGTTTGCAGCAAAATTAATCAATCAAGAATTCTACGAATTAAAATTTTGAAATAAGATATTTTAGAAAACTAGACAGTAATCGTGCAGGGTTTTTTTCTCAATCTTAACTAAAGGAATCTATAACTTTCGAGAAAGATACTACTAAAGTATTGTTTACTTTCCAGTGAATAATTATAAATACAATCAGGATATTGGCCTTACTATCTCCATTTCAGAAAATGCAGTGCATGCAATCAGTTCAGAATTTATAGTAATTTTTCTGAAGTATACTAAGGACACCATGAGTTTGACTTTGAGCTGTGAGTGGTTTGGACCTGACTACAGTACCCTTGGTGTCTGAATAGTATTCAACTCCAAACTTTAATCTTTTAGATCAGATATGTCAAACTCGAGACGTCACGTGACGTTGCGCGACATATCGGAACTTTTTCCTGATTGCCAGCAATGGAGTGGGCACAGTTTCCTCGTGACGCATCCGGCCCATGGGCCAGCAGTTTGACACCTCTGTTTTAGATGATACTTTAAGTTCTTTTGCTGAATTGCTTAACTTTTGTAACTGCTAAAACCAGACTTCTCTATTAATCAGTTACCAAAAAAGTGGATTTTAAGTTGTCTGTCAACTGGCCTAGATACTAGAAAGAGTATACAATTACTTCTTTAAACAGTTATTTCAACAAACCATGGATCAGAGTAATGAACTCTTCATAGTTACTTTAGGATTTATGGCTACTTGAATTATAAGGATGATAGTTTACGGAGATGATTAAGACTTCAAGGCAGTGCAGTCAGGTTACATAAAATTTCAGTTCTCAAAGCAGTTTGACAATGGAAATAATTACTGTGAGAGCTCCCCAAATGTTTTCAAGCTGAGGCTAAGTAGCAACTGTCTGAAATGGTTTAATTAGGAGTCCTGCATTGCGCCAGATGTTTCAGACTTTACAGATGGAATGGTCTGTTCCTAATTTGCTTTGGTTTCAATATGTGCACTTTTAATTTTATGGCATTTTTTAATTCATTTGAAGAGAAGCCTATATTTCAAAACTTTGATTATTTTACAGGGATTGATACCAGTTTACTTGACTGCCTTTGTGTTTGGTGCTGGAATTTGGCAAATACAACTGAGCCAATGATTTTTCTTTGTAAAAGGGATACTAGATGATAAAAGAGTCTTTCTCTCTCTTTTTTTCTGAAATGGTATGACATATTACTTCTGACAGTAGACGCATCATTAATCTCGGTCCAGTTATGCTGATTCCAGAAGAGCAGCCAGCGCAGCCTGCAATACCTGCTCAGCCAGAAGGCACCAGAGTAGTATGTGGACACTGTGGAAATACATTTCTAGTAAGTACAGTCACAATGAAACAAAAAGAGGATCAAATTAATTAATTGGATATAATATTCAAACAAGTCTGAGGTTTTTTTTTAATCTTTTATCATACTTGGTTTTACCATAGCAAGTTCATTTACAAGCTGGCCCCATGATAAAATGTAAGCTTTACAGCAAACCATTTTAGAGGTTTTTGTTCTAAATAATTAATGTAATAATATGAAATATTTATTGCTAATTATTAGGATATATATTTTGCATGGACGCCTGGGACTAAATCTGAAAGTTGAATCTCCAATTACAAGAAGATGAACAAATAGTCCTCGGCTTACAACCAGACACTTAGCAACTGTTCAAAGTTATGAGGGACCTCCGTGGGGTTTACATCCAACCTGGATTCAAAGTTCTGATGCCCTCCCTCTACAGTCATGTGATTTCACTTTGGGTGCCCAGCAACTGGCTATTTTCAACATCCTGTGGTCACATGACTGCATTTTACTTCTGGTTTGGCATTTGCTGCAGGATTTGGTAAAACTGGCCCATAGCGAACAAAGGGCTTACTTTACAACTACAACAAAAAAAATTGTAAAATCACATTGGTTACATGGATGACCCGATTGTTACAACTTACGACCGTGTTAGGCAGGCTCCCTTACAGTCGTAACTCAAGGACTACCTGTAATACATGACAGCTACGGTAGACGACACAGCGCTATTAGCTAACCATTTGAATGAAAAGCCAATTAATTTTCTTAATCATGCCATGATTTTGTTGATAGTTATAGTTATATAACTTATAGATTTATAGTTAGAAATAAAAAATATTTAAAAATACTATTTTCTATGGGCATCAGTAATCTGTCTCTTCTCTCTCTCTCTGATTATATATAGATAAAATCATAATCATGAAATATTTTTGATATTACAACTATTAGTATTGAAAAGTGGTACCACTATTCATGAATAATATACAGAGGCCTGTAACTAGCAAGTCATGGGAAATTATTTTACATAGAAATCCCAAACCACAAAGCATGGGGCTATTGCCTGCAACAGAGCATTGCAGTGACGAAAGAAAATAAGGAATAAAAGTCATGAGAAGTAAACTATTTTGCTGTGATCCCCATGACATTTAATGTGAAGCAAAATAAGTATTTTTTCATGCTGGCATTTTTTTCAACCCAGTTTTTTTATTGCAGTGGATGGAACTGAGATTCAACACATTGGCAAAGTGCCCACATTGCAAAAAAATGTAAGTTCCAACCAATACGTCTATAAATCCTAGTATTTATGGATGCAATTCTATTCCAAATATTAGTTCTCAATAAATGTGTGTTATCCTTTTAAAAAAATCATTTACAGTGTTTACATTGTCAACTGTCATTTTCATTTCTAACTTTTGCAAGTCAAAATCTTGCAAACTTTCTTGATTGTAAATGCTTTGTATACAGTAGTTACTTTCAAATAAAATGGTAAAAACAATTTAGTTTTTCTTCTGTTAGCTTTCTATTTAATTTTCTATCCAAGCATCCATCTTGTGATAAACTTAAGTGAGTGATGCATGTACAATTTATAGTAGGCTGGATTTTCACTTTTTTTAAAAAGTTCAAAGCACATGAATTACTACATAGAATTGCACTCTAGCAGATAGATCTGGTTGAGGCTAGTCTTCATATGAGCTTTGAATGAGATACTTCATATCTGAGTTGTAAATACATGCTGCCATATACATTTTAGAATGAAAATCTTACTGCCTTTTTGTATTTAGAATCAGAATATAAAGTTAAGGTTGACTCAGCCTTCCATCCTTCCGAGGTCGGTAAAATGAGGACCCAGATTGTTGGGAGCCATATGCTGACTCTGTAAACCACTTAGAGAGGGCTGTAAAGCACTGTGAAGCTGTATATAAGTCTAAGTGCTTTTGCTATTGAGAAAAATAATACAAACCAGGTTTTACCACCCAGTAAAAATGCTTGAATCATATACCCTGTCCAGATGTTAATGGTAACAAAGCAAAATTTGTCTATAAAAATTGAAAGTGTCAAACATAGGAGTTCTAAAAAAGTTAAAAGTACCTTGTGATAGAAATAGCATTTATTCTTTCTTTTTCAACAGTGGGAACCCTTAGAGAACAGATTAAAGGCCTCAATTAACAGTGACCAAGTAATGCTTTCTCTTCTGTTTGAAAGTAGAACATTTAAAACAGGCTAAGTCAATCAGTTTAAAGACATTCCACCAAGATTTAAAGGGAAAAATCTAATCACAAGTTGAGCACATGGGTCTTTTTTGTTGAAATCAGCCTTAGAGCTTTTGGGTAATCATATGATCGCTTACTGTTCCTACAAATATTTTGGAATGTCTGTAACTAAATAAACAATTAGAATTGTGAAATGAAATATTTTTCATAGTAGTCACAGAATATGATACGACTTTGAACCCCAAAGAGTTTAAACTGCAGTTTTATCTTGTACGTTCTTCAGTGAACCTTCAAAATCATTGTATCAATCTATGTTTAATTCTAGCTATGAAATACTGTGTATTTTCAGTTCTTCTGTAGGATGTGCGCTCCCACGAAGACGGTGCTGTGCATATATTACAATTGGAATGATATTTATCTTCATTGGTGTTGGATTAACTGTAAGTAGCATTAGTGTTGGTTTTTAATATTGAATCAGACACATGGTACTTCTTCAAATAGTGTCTTATCAAATGTTTGCAAATCAGTTCTGCCCCCCAAAAAATCTAGAAAATGTCAAAATACAAGATTTTGCCTGCAGATAATAAATTAGCATTCATGGCCCAGATGACAAGTAGTCCTCAACTTATGACTGTTCGCTATTTGGCAAAACCAGGGCTGTAGTGAACCACTGGTTTCCTTTAGGACTGTGGCATTTTTCTTAATGACTGCAGTGACTTGTTTAACAACAGCCACAAAAAAGTTGTAAAATCAGGTTGGCCAATGGTTCCATAATGATCATAACTTTGAAGATTACTTGTACATGAAATAGAAATTGTCCTGTGTCTTATTGGCTGTGGTCCAACTAGATCTTTAATGGGCCTGACAGTGTCTTCAATTGCCAAATAGGAAAGGATGCTGCCTTCATACTGGGCTGGCTTATGTTCCCCATATAGCCCAAACACCGCAAGACAAATTTGCACAAAACAATCACCCATCAAAAATTAAATGCAATAATTTCATGCAGTGAGAGCAACTTTCCATGTTATCCAGAAAGGCCTTGCTTTTCTTTTTAGCAGAGAAAATTTTTTAATATAGGTATTAAATTTTAATTTACGAGGAAAGATGTTTTTACAAAATCCTTTTGTTAGTTTAGACGATTTATTCTGTATTTTGCATGTAGAAACACTATTTGTCCTTGCTAATTTCTGCAAGAAAAAAGTGTTGTACAGAAGAATACGGTTCCTGATTTCCCTAGCTTTTGGTTCTGATGAAAAATATTAGCTATTCTCAAGTATGGATACACACACACACAGGTACCGAGCACCTGAATTTTGATCACATGATCGTGGGGATGCTGCAAGGATTGTAAGTACGAGGACCTCTTTTTTCAGTGCCATTGTAACTTTGAATGGTCAATAAACAAATGGATGTAAGTCAATTGTTTATAATTGTTATCAGAAATGGTTAGAAGTCAGGCTGCTTTAATCTCATTTTGATACTTTGTCAGTTAAGTAAAAAACTACTCCAAGACTTAGTATTGTACTGTATATTAACTATATTTTCCCACATGTGTTTCTTTTTAAAGGTTGGTACCCAGGATTTTGCTAGAACATTTCATGCCACTTATGTTTCATGGGCTGTTGCTTACCTCTTTGGCTTAGTGTGCTTGGTTCGAGCCTGCTATTGGGGAGCTGTAAAAGTCAGTTATCCAGAACACAGTTTTGCATAGACTTCTAATAGTATCTTATTGGAAAATGGAGCTTTCTAGAGAATCTGGTGGTTATAGGAGCCGAATAATTTAAACAGTTTTCTTATTAAATGTTTCTGTTTTGTTACTAAAGTTTTAAGGCTGGGGATCCTTTTAAGAACAAATGTTCATTGCACTACATTATATGCAAATAGTTTGTTTTGCTGCTAGATTCCCAAACTCTGAATACTAAAGCTTTGTTTACACAATTGTACATCTGTCTTAAAAGAACTGCAGAATTCAATTTCAATTTATAGTATTTTTTTTTCAGTATTAAATGTGCTTGTGCCATTTGGGGATGAATATGTAAAAGCGAGAAATATTTATAGGTGTTTCTACAAGTGCTTCACATTTGTATGTACACTTTTAAAACTGTCAAAGCAACTTGCTTTAGGATGTTAAGCAATAAATATTTTGCTTGAAATGCTTAGTTTAACTTTCACCTAAGATCAGCGTGACCTTAAAGAATGTGCATCATTTTCAAAAAAGTGGAGTTTTTCTTAGGGGTATACTATCCTTTCAGATTTCCAGTTTGAGAAATACAGTATTTTAGTAGGCTACCTAAAGAAAAAAGTTAATTTACCCTCTACTGAAATTCAACTTGAATATTCTTTTTTTTTATTCTTGTATTTTTTTTAAACATCCAAAGCCATGGTTGGATTTCTGGAACTTCCCTCTGGTTATTTGTAAGAGTTCCTTAACAGGGTCTAAATAAGGGAAGTATTTGATATGACTTGTTTTATACATTTAGATGATTTTAGAGTGATGTTGGGCTATCTCTTAGTTGTTTAGATTGGTCATTTATTTTCCATAATGGGATAATAACTCTCCAGTAATTATAAAGGGACATATTTATAGCTTAACTCAGCTAATAGGAAATTAAATAGAGCAAACAAATTATTCTCATCATTCCATCAATATGTAGCTGGTTGGTACAGTATTAAAAACTAATCAAGTGCTAAATGATAGAATAAAAACAATTTTTTTCATGACTTGTTCAAATAGAATATTGGGACCAGTTATTGCACTGACCAACTTTGAGGTTTTACAGAATATGGGTTTTTAAAAAAAAAATCTGAGGGAATATCCTGAGCTTTAGATTATAGTAGTCCTTAGACAATGGGAATCAAGAAAGTAGATTAAAGTGGATATTCTAGGATTATATTATATATATAATAACCCTGATAAAGGACAAAGTGATACTTGGCTGAGGATTTGGAGCACAAAAAAAATCCTAAATGTACATGGAAGTTGTCTTTGTATAATGTTAAATGTACAAAAGCAGTAGCTCAGGTTTATCATGTACCTTTTAAAATATACTAATAAAGATGATTATTGAAAATGAATGTTTTTGCTCTCATTAGTGTCTGAAATTCATATTGCTCAAAGCATTTTCTAGCAAGTACTCAAGTCAAAGAACATTTAAGTATATATGTATTATGTATGTATTTATTTCATTTTCATTCCGATTTTTTTAAAATACTGTAATTCACAGAGGTGGTTTTTTTTTAAAATAGATATTTGGAGGATTTCTGCTCAAATTTCTGAAATGTGACTCATCTAGTCTCCTCTATTTGGATGCGCGGAAATTCTAGTGATAATTTTTGGTTCGACTTACCTTGCTCTTCAGAACAGTACAGGAAACGCCGCCATTGCTCTCTTTAGCTCAGGAATTCTCCGAACCTGGCGGTCTACCTCTTCTTGGCTTCCCTATTTTTGAGTCAGCGAGTAGCATGGCCATCCCTCTCTCCCACCCATCCCTCTCCTTTATCATAAACTCGGATCGCATGCAAATTTATTTCCCGGCGAGGGCCTTTCCTCCCACTAGCAAAAGAGCAATCGGGGAAAGCCCTCTGCGCCGTCTCGGTCTGGGAAATCTCTCTTCCCGTACCCAGCAGCTACCAAAGTGACCGTTACACAATCCTCAATTCCACTTGTGAGTTTCTTTTCTATCCCACCCAACTTGGTCCTGAGGTAGGAAAAAGACCCTCGGCTTCCCCTTCTGCTAGCATTCCCGACTGCAATGGAAGCTGCCCGGAGAGGGAGCAGAAGCGGTGAGAGAAGGCAGCTGGGTCTACCAAGCCGATCGACGAAGAGGACAGAAGCTTCCCAGATCCACATATATAGACAAAGATGTCTATGTGGGATGTATTGGTGCATAAGTGTGTGGTGATGGTGGTGGGGAACGTCGGTGTGTTAATGCACGCATATCTGCGCGTGTGAGAATTCGGGGAAACGACGCCTCTGCCCAAACCGCTCGCTTTAGAACAAAATGCGAAGCTGATCCCGAGTTCTACTTGCTGGGTTCTGACCGCCTCCAAGCAAAACACAAATCTCGTGTGTTTCTGGGAATACATCTTGAATACCAAGAAATCAAACAAGATTCGCAGGATTATTATTTTTCTATCTCCCCCAAACCCCCGTTAAAAGTGACTGCAGATAAATTTCTCCCACCGAGGTAGCCAGCAACACCTTGTTTTGCAGGCAAGATCTTAACTATCTATTGAGATACAGCACAGCGCCATCTCCGTCTAGTTTTGGAGTGTCTGCGCAGGCGTCAGCAGCAAAAGAGAAGAACATTGCTAGACAATCGCTATAAATCAGGGGTCTTCAAACTTGGCCCTTTTATGACTTGTGGACTTCAACTCCCAGAATTCCTCAGCCAGGCACGCTGGCTGAGGAATTCTGGGAGTTGATGTCCACAAGTCATAAAAGGGCCAAGTTTGAAGATCCCTGCTATAAATTTATAGAGGTTGCCTTGACCACCTACAAAAGTGGCAGTTGGACATTTTCAGGAAAAGCTTTAAAATGTCCTTATACATTTGGGGGAGGGGGGATTAAGAAAAAGGATGAGACACTTTATCCGAGGATAAATTTATAGTACCTCCTGGCTACAGTTGCCTTTAAAACTCAGACACACAAATTGAAGTGGACCTGATAACAACTTGATCCAAGAATTTGGGGAAAAGTCATTAACTTTTCAAAGTAGCTTTTGAATCACATATACTTTCACCCCTCCTCCCCATGAATGATAAGCAAAAAGGGTTTAAGGGTCAAGTGTTTATATACATTTATATGATACATTTGATATATGCAATGAATCACAAAGCAACTAATTGAACAATAAAATACATTAATTAGAGGTAAGAACTGAACAGTTCAAAACATTGGTTCAAGATAACATTACACAAGGTGCAAATTTATGGATTACTCTACATGACTGCTTTTTCCAAAAGAATTTGTTTCTTTCATAATACTTGCGAGTGCATTCAAAGACTAATATGCTTTCTATTGTTTGGTTTCCAAAGAGGTTAAGTTCTTGCACTTAAAAAAAAAATAAAGAAATGGCTTTGGCTAAAAGGAAAATGGGTACAGTATATTGAACTTCTAAATGAGACATGGATGTCATGCTAAAGCTACTATCACCTTTATTAAAAAGCTAATAATGAAACCTAAAATTCCAGGTAACACTATTATGGAGGAGAAGTAATTTTATTTATGGGGGAAGTTCAAAAGTCATCATTTTAAGATGCATGATACTATAAAATTTCAGTACTGTTTATTTGTGCAACTGAACAAATTGATATGTAATATTTTTTTAAATGATGTGTTCATTTTTTATATTGAATCATTCTATACTTTCTAAATACAGAAAGCAAGTTATTAGAGTAATTAAATGCTTATACCCTTATTTGAATACCACTCATTTCTTCCTACGTATAAGTATAGTACAATAACAGACGAATTGCATCTTAATACATAAACCATAAAACCTTTGGATACCCTGCCCTATCTATAATCAGGCAGCAATCTAAAACATCTAAATAAACCATCTAAAGCAGGGGTGTCAAACTTGCAATGTCACGTGACGTGTCGCGACGTATCGTGACTTTTCCATTGCCGGAGATGGTGGGTGCAGTTTTGGCATAACACATCTGGCCCGCAGTTAGACACCCCTGAACTAAAGCGTCTAAATAAATAATCAAATGGCTACCCAGGGTCCTCACTTAAGCAGTTCAGCTATCTCTAATCATAAATTAAATGCCCACCAAGGCAAAATGGTGTTCAATCCTTCCTGGAAAGCTGTAACAGCATAGCAAAGCAAACATCTAGTGATGCAACACTCCAAAATGTCAGGTCTACTCCTGAGAAGGCCTGCATTTGGGCCTACAACTCAGTCTATTATTCATAATATCCACTCATATCTTGAACACCTAGATCACAGATGTCAAACTCGTCACGTGACGTGTCGCAACGTATTGCGACTCTTTTTGCATTGCCAGCAATTGGGTGGGTGCGGCTTTGGTATGATGAAACCAGCCCGCGGGCCGGCAGTTTGACTCCATGACCTAGATGGATTGGAGAAGGTAACCAGTAAGGTAATCTGGTGCCACAACATGGAGGTTAAATATATAGGTTAAAACCATTACTTTGAATTATATCCAGAAGCTTAACATAACTAGTACAGGGACTGTAGTACAGGTAGTCCTTATCTTACAAGTCACTTAACGATCATTTGAAGTTATGACAGACCCCTGAAAGGTACTTACAACATGTTTCTAAAGTTCCAATGGCTAGCCTATAGTCACATACTGTACACTAATCACATTTCATGCAATTGGCAACTGGCCCACATTTATGGCAATTTGCAGCATCCCATGGTTATGTAATTGATTTGTTTTTGCCGAAAACCAGCATTTACCTCTGCTCAGTAGCAAATAATGAATTTGCTTAATAACTGGATTCCC
This sequence comes from Protobothrops mucrosquamatus, assembly GCF_001527695.2. NCBI lineage: Eukaryota > Metazoa > Chordata > Lepidosauria > Squamata > Viperidae > Protobothrops > Protobothrops mucrosquamatus. The sequence goes on along the minus strand of NW_015386565.1, from coordinate 389,394 downwards.
TTGATGACTGCAGCAAAAAAGATTGTAAAATCAAGTTGGTCACATGAGGAGACTCCATTACTATCTTAAGTTGAGGACTACCTATATATTTGCTATAATGCAATAATAGCATAGAGCCACAGTGATTTGACTGCTATAATCTGTACTAACTATAGTTTCAAAATGTTATAGTACTAAGTTCTTTGATTGTAGTTAGCTCCCCAGTCATTGGAAATCAGGCAGCACACAAATTTAATAAAATACTATTATTATTATTGTTAAAAGTGAAATTTAGCATTGTGGAAAACCAGGAGGCTGTGAGTTCTAGCCTTCCCTTAGGCATGAAAGTTGGTTGGGTGACTTTGGGGCCACCTTTTCAGTCTGACACCTCACAGGATTGTTGTGATGTGTTGGAAAGTAATTATTAGAAAATTAAACCAACTCCATTTTAGAAGTTAGTGCTTTCCTATTGCAAAAAAGTGAAAGGGTCATGCAGGCAGATAAGAAATAAATTAAAAGAAACCATTTTGCTTCTAGCAATAGAGATAAGATGTTCCAATTAGAGAATAAAAAAAAGCCCATAAAATCAGCCGTATAGGGGAGATGGGTAGCATAAAAATATAATAAATGAATAAAATTAGTATTTTTAATTAGGAACGTTAAACTTGAGAATTCTAGAATTAGGCATGCAAATTAGTTATTTGTACATGATTATAAAAGAATGCTGCAGACCATCCCAGATTGCATTCAGTACTTGTATGTTGTATGTTTGTTTTGTGTTAGTAAACTTTTGATTATTTTAAAATTATTATTATTATTAATTGTAGTATCTGGTGTTGATGGTGGGCAAGGAACAAGTCAAAGAAAAGTAGTTCATCCAACATGGAAAAAGAAGGAAACAGGAGTATAAGGCATGTTTGCTGTCTTGAACTATATATAAAAAGGTGGAATAAAAATATAACCACAGATTGTGACCAAGAATGTATTCAAATTTGCAGAAAAATGTTTAAGTATATATCACATACCGGTAGTTGAATTATTGCCTCCAAACTCAGGCACTTGAGAGTTTAGTATGAAGCTGATAATAACTTTGTCCCTGGTCTGAGAGAGAGAATTTTACCTTTGCTTATTTGCCCATCCAAAAATATGAATTACCAAGTAATTCAATTAAGGCAAAAAGCATTTATTAAGGGGAGAGATCAGATCTTTTTATAAAGCACAGAAACAAATGGTACATATATTTAGTGCATCAGAAAGCAAATGATCAAACAATAAAAGACATGACTACTATGAAACTTGAACAATAGAAAACATTGATTCTGGATAACATTTCACAAGTGGCAAGTTTATAAGTTACATTACTCTTTCCCAGCTGGATTTGTATCTTTCTTAAAACTTGCCACTGTATTCAAGGATTTTTTTTAGCATATGCTGTTGTTTAGTGCTAAAAAGAGAAGTCTTCATTTACTAAAAGAAAAGGTCTTGGCTAAAAAGTAAAAATAATGTTTTCCTGAAGTTAGAAAAGAGGCCGTGTCCACTGCCATATTAAAAGGGCTAATATTATCTTTTTTAAAAGTTAATAATGAAACCTAAACTTTGAGGCGGCAGAATTAACTTGTTTAAAGAACGTGCAATTTAACCAGAGATCTCTACGCTTTTAGATTTTACTAAACGGATGCCAAATTATTCAACTGTTAGCCTTTTAAATATTTTTACATTCCCCTTTCTGCGCTTTCGAACTGCAGTAAGAAACCTAAGATGATTCTTGGAAATAAATGAATATAAGCGAGCGAAGGCAAGAAACGGGAGGAGCCTTCCCGTTCTCAACAGGTGAGCGCCTGCAAACAAACGCCCAGAATCCAAAGTCAGAGAGCCAGCTCCAAAGTCAACTTTGTAAAGAGAGAGCGAGAGTCTGTGGTCGATGGTGATAATGATGACGACAACGACGAGGATGGATAGTAACGGCTGCCGCCAGGCTCTCTGCGCGCGCCTTTAGAATACTGGCGGCTACCGAGGAGGCGGTTAGCTGTTTCTCCGCCATAAACGTTCGGGCCGTCACTTAGCCGGGCTGTCCCGTCCGGTTCCCTCTCGAGACCGCTCTAGCGCTCGCGGGAACGGCCGGCGCTGCTCTTGCTGCCGGGGTGAGAGCGCAGAGTGCTGGTAAGCAGGCCTCGCTAAAAAAAAAAAAGAGAGAGGAAGAAGAAGAGGTCGTCGACCAACAAAAAGGTGGAACGCCATGGCCCCAGAAGACAGAAGGGCCGAGGCCGCGCCAGAAAGGGGACCACGCATGCGCATGCGCATGGAGCGCGTGTGGAGCGTATGGCCCCTAGTCTGTGGCTGCGGCTGTTTCTACTGCCTGAGCTGTCCGAAGCTGCGGAAATATTTTTTTTGCTTTAAGTGGTTATGAAGTACGGCCTTTCTTCCTTACGAACTTAGCGCACTTTTATGAAGCCCCTCAGAGTGTCCGCGGTTTCTTATGGTTCCCAAAGAGCTCGCTTTCTCGCTCTTTTTTAACACCTATCAAACTCCTTGGGGGGGGGGGGAGTTGAGTGGAGGCGCCTTGAAGAGTTTCGCAGACATCAAAGTCCAGTTCCCATTTCCTTCATCGTGCAGCCTCGTCCTAGGCCATCCCAGCCATCCCACTATAAGTACTGGGCATGGCGTTGGTCATTAGTACACTTTGAGTAATCACCCAGTTTCCCATCTTATATTTTGTGGCTGTTTATTTTCCAGCATGGCATCTCCAAGTATTTTAACAAATGGAAACTAAGAGATTGATTGGTAAGCACCTCCAGCCAGCAAGATCTCTGTGCCTCTCTTCTCGTGGTAAGTGCCTCGATCACCTCAAGTATTTGTGTAGAAAACACAACATTAGAAGGGCACTCAGCATATTAATGAAGAACTAAGCCAGGGGTAGGCAACCTTGGCTCTTTTATGACTCATGAACTTCAACTCCCAGAATTCCTGAGCCAGCATAGCTGGCTCAGGAATTCTGGGAGTTGAAGTCCATGAGTCATAAAAGAACCAAGGTTGCCTACCCCTGAACTAAACCTATTACTTTCTTTTACAGCAACCTTAGCCACAGTATCAACAGATTCTGGAAGCTTTCAGGCTGACTTTCCGTGCAGTGCGTCTGTCTTTTTACATAATGAAATTAGTTCAGTAAGTATTATTTCAGTAAAACAGCAACAACAAAAACCCCTCTTTTACTTGAACCTGACACTATAGATAAGCTAGATCCTGGGATTTGTAACAATGTTTTGCTAGTTTAACAAGCCAGTGTCACATAACCCATTACTTGAACTTGTTTTGAAATACCAGACTTTAAAATAATAATTGTGATTATCTTGAATTTTAAACTACTAACTAGGATGAGAACTTTGATTCAGTCAGTGTCAGTGTCAGTCAGTCAATCAATCATTAAACTTCTATAACCATCCATCTCAGCCAATGATTGGGTGGCTTACAACTGAAAAAACAATTACAATTAAAAATACTAAAAAAATTAAAACAGTAAAAACATCTGGATTAAATATGCGTAGGAGCAGAATTCTAGGCCAGTTAGCAATAAAGCCAGAAAATGGGGCTCTTAACACATTCAGCACCCTAGCATGGGAATATAGCCAGGTTTTTGGGCCTTATGAAAGACTAATGGGCCATTCTGACATCCAAAGGGAGGATATTCCATAGAGCAGGGGCCTCTGCAGAAAAAAATCATCTTCTGATCCCCACCAGCCAATATTCTATACTTCTGTACCTACCTCAAATAAAAAACCTGGTATAACCTTTCCCAACTAACAAATTCTATTAAAAAGGAAGTTTTTGTGAGCTAGAGCTAAATGATGTACGATTTAAATTGGTAAGAGGCAGGGAAGAATGAAAGAAGATAGATTGGTTAGGCACATAAAGGTTATATGTTGGACAGATTGCATGCCGTATGAGAGGATGTGTATATGTAGTGTCCCAGCCATTGGAGATATTGCTCATGCTCTTTTTTTTTTTTTTACTTTCAACTACAGCATGGGTGTCAAACTCGCCACATCACGTGACATGTTGCCACGTATCACGACTTTTTTTGCATTTCCGGCAATGGGGTGGGCGCGGCTTTGGTATGATGAAACCAGCCTGCGGGCCGGCAGTTTGACACCTCTGAACTACAGTATAGAACTCTTAGGCTTAGATGTTTAAATCCCTACTTGAAAGAACAGCTCACTGGGATCTGAATTACATATTATCCTATTCCCTCCTGGGCTCTAATGAATATATTGTGAGCAGAACTGCTAAGTTTATACTGTAGTGAAGGCATTCAAGCTAAGAACCCATATCAAACAGATTGGGGTATCCTGCAAAGGTCATATACTTAACTGAATGTTGATTCTCTGAATTTACCACATATTTATTTTATTACTGTATTTTTATCTATTTTACCTGAAATTAGCAAAAAGGTTAAATGGGGGAAAACTCACAATAACTATCTTGGTTAGCAATGGAAATTTTGGCTCAATTGTGGTCATAAGTCAGGATCTACCTGTATCTTGTCCTTTCAAAATATAAATGGTATATAAAAACAGCGTACAAGAAACTTCGACAATTTTGTGGTGGCTGATCTGACAGTTTTATAGTACTTTCTCATGTATGCCTGTGAAAATGTGATAAATTTGAATGAATCTTGTTTCTGTTTTCCTTCCATGCTGTATACAGTACATAATTTCCAACCTCATGGATCTGTATTGTAGTTAATATTTTGGTGTTACAGTGAAACAAGTTTAAAATGGAGAGAGGTCTATAATTGAAGTGTTTTGGTGGTGTTCTTCACTATTAAAATTACATGTGGTATACATTGTATTTATGATTCTGTGTATAATATCTCTTGCATGAATTATTAAAAGTTCCTAGAACCTTGTAAAATAATATACAAAACATGTATACTAGACATATATGCATATTAGAACATAATACATATGTACCCTTTATTTTAGATATGTAAATCTAATGGAATGCTGGTTTTAAATGACAATATGATTCCTAGTCTGTCAGTGCAGCATAAAAATGAAGTCACAAAAGGTAAGTATTAAAATTTAAAAAATTATGAAGAAATACACAAAATATATTTCAGGTTATATTCTAGCAATTTTCAATTTCAATTAAATATTTGAAATTTATCTGAGAGCTTAAATGAATTTGTATTCAAGAACTCATTTAGCATACCATGCTTACAGCAAAAGTAGTATTTATATTTCCGAAGTTCAAGGGATAAGCCATATAATGATTGCACGTCAATCCAATCTCGTTATAACACTAGACACAACTTTAAAATAGTATATAAATTACTATAACATTTAGTATAGAATGCATAATCATAATTCAAATGATAGTTATATAACCATTCAGAACCATATTTTGTTGTGTTTAGTAATAGGAATACAGATTTGCTAACTAAAATTCTTCTGTAAAATTGTTTGCAAAAAAGTCTAGCTACTGACTTTCATTAGAAGATGCCTGATTTATATATTCCTATCACTTTTCAGTAATAAATTTTTGTGTTGGCAGAAAGAATAACATATAGCAGAGATTTCCTTCTGAAACTTTCAGGGGTTTCACTTGCCCAAAAGAAGCCAGAATTTCTTCCTGATCATCCTATTGTACTGGAAAAGCCGGTAAGTATTTGAATTTAAAACTGAATTTGTAGAAATAATTTAGCTGACATTTAAATTGGTAGTACAGATTTATTATATAGTAAAGTTGCAGCATAGGTATCCATCCTTAATCACGATGATGACAAAATGATGATGCAGATAATTTCTTAACAGATTAGTTATCTCTGGTAGTTTAGGAAAGAACCACATTTCTATCACAAATGGTAAATGCTGCTACTTACTATATTACAGTATTTTATGAATAAATGGGAAGAAATCTAAATGTATTATGCAAATCTACTCCTTGACCTGCATACAAAATCTAAGCAAAGTGCATTTTGTATATTTCACGGTATTAAAAACAATGACCTTTTAGATATAAAAATAAACTGTAAATGATTGAAATGAATGGAATGAGACCATGGATGTCTGAAGGCTTTAGAATTAATACATAAAGTAACAGGTGTTCATGATGTTCCAACCTTTTGTAAATTTATTGTGATGTTGCACAAAAGTATATGCCAAAATGAAACTAGAGACATTAGGTCCTTCCAAACTCTTTCTCACTGAAATATTGGATATGGGTTTTATAGTGAAAGTAGAATTATATGTAATGCTTGTGTATGTGTGTATGTGAGGAGACAGACGAGGAAAAGTTTCAGTAGCATAACACAATTTTTTTCCTGTTATGTAATTACATGAATTACAAGAACTGTTTTTTCATATTTTTTCTATTACATGGAGTAGTATATGAACTGTTTAGATTGAGTTATTGCTTATAATTCCATAACTCTGTGATTATTCATACAGTGGTTATAAATACTGTACCTGTGATTAAAAATGCCTGTCTGCATATAGGTAATCTTGACTAATGACAGCAATAGGGCCTGGAATTCCCATCGCTAAGCGATGCAGTTCTAAGAGAGAGAATGCAGGAGTGCAGCAAGGATCAGAAAGATGCTTGAGAGTGTGTGAGGGTCAGAGAGGGTGCACAGGGGTACAGGTGAGGGAGGATGCATAGGGGTGCATAAGTGGCCAGCATAGCATCGAGGGCACGGGGCTGGAGGAGGGTGTTTGGGTGAGAGAGACTTACCTCAGTGACTTGTGACTTTCCCTACCACCTTCCCCATTGACTTTTTGGGGATGCTAGCACGGGAGGTGGCAAATGGTGATCATGTGATTGTCGGGTGCTGCAGCCGATTATAAATGCGAACCAATTGCCAAGTGTCCAGCTCCTGATCACATGACAACAAGGATGCTGGGGTGGTCAGATCTCTGAGAACTGGTCATAGCCATTCATTTAGCGCCATTGTAACTTCAAATGGTCATAGGTTGTGGATTACCTATATATCTTTCCAGTGATAATGGCTTCTGGGCTAATAGGCTGTCATCTAATTACCAAGTATCCTGACATTTCATCAGCAATTGTGCCTGGCATTTTCTGAGGTGACACTGATCTGCTTTGTAGCACATTTCTTAGAACTCCTAATTAGACCATTGCCTATTACTTTGAAACTCATCACTATTAGATTGACACTGGCTGTGAAAGCCTGCATCAGTATATTAGTATAGCTTTATTTATGAGAATTGAGAAGAGAATGTCTATAATAACTTTAACCACATTGGGTATAAAAAGCAATTTGTGGAGGGTAAAGCTCTGAGAGTTGCCAGTATGGAATACTATTCTTCTGGATGTCCTGTTACACATTCTTTTATCCATACATATTGTTAGTATGCATTAATTCATTGTTTGTATATTTTTCACAGCTCTTTTATTTATTTATGTTAGAGATTGAGTTTTTAAATAGTTTTCAGTTTTATCTTGAGTTATGACTCAATTTAATAAATGCTAACATGTTTCAAAGCTTCTTTAAATATGTAATGTTTTCTATTAACTAAATATTTGGGACTTTTGTTTTGTAGAAAAATTATTGTTTATTACCTGCTACAAGCAATGATAGATCTTTCTGAAGATAAAGAATGCGTCTCTTTTCACCATTTAAAAAAAATTAAGGAAAAGTGATCTGTAATATCAATAGACTGAATTCAGATGTATCTTTTACAGTTGGTGTAATCATCAGTAAAGCTATATTCAAGCAAAAATGTATGTGAATCAACTTCAACTGTTGTCTGATTCTGAACTAATATATTAAAATTTTTGTAGTGATAGATAAAGGAAACAATTGCTGAAGTGAAGTAGGATCATTATCACTTATTATCAAATAAGTTGCAGTAGATTTTACACCCTAATAAGTGTGAGGCTCATTCCTTACCATTTATTATAGCAAAATGCCAAGTGTTGGGAACATGCCATATGTTTAACTGCTATAAACTATATAATATCTAGTGGCTGTTTGCATTTTGACTAGATGCCAACTCATATCATAAACTAAACTGAGTTGGGGAACATGGACACACACATAACTTCTGTTTCCATGCACCAATCTACTTGCTAGATTGTAGAATCTTTTAACATCATTATGTACAAAAAATGGTATAAGCACATGGAATCTTTGAGGATCTTCAAGCCAAACATTTAAGTGGTAAGTAGCAAAACATAGCCATCAAAGATATGGATTGTCCCATATCCTTATGTCCCAACTTAATTAGTTGCATAGAGGCAATGCTTGTATGGGACTGTTTTTATATTACAAATCTTTGTATTTATCTTTTTGTTAAATGTTTAAAACTTTCAATTCAGTTATTAGGGTTTAGGTGTTACCTCATTTTTTAAAGTATTTTTAAAATATTTTAAGTTAATTGTGTTAGCTGTTAATAATTTGATCTCTACATCTGACATTTCCCCCTCCCTTTCCCAGATTTTGCTGTACTCTTTTTTCCACATTTTTTCTAGCATTTTCCATCAACTGCAGAGTCCACTTTTTTTCAAATCAACCAAGTGTTGATCTATTTGGTTGTGATAGGAATTGATCAATTGATTTGCCACCGGAGCCTGATATCATGGGTTAACAGAGAGTAACTGGATCAAAGTCACCCAGCCAGCTTTCATGTTTAAGGCTGCACTAGAACTCACAGTCTTCTCGTTTGTAGCTGATGCTTAAGCTTTGGAACTACTAGATCAAACTGGGTTTCACTTTCTTTTCCACATAATAGCATCTAAATAGTTAACAAGATTTTGAATTCAAAGATACATCTAGTCCTCTAGTACAGTGGTGGCGAACTATGGCACGCATGCCAGAGGTGGCACTCAGAGCCCTCTCTGTTGGCACACGAACCGCCAGCAGCAGGTGCATCAGGCCACCACTGCCGCCTGGAGCAGGAGCCCCGCCCAGCACAAAGGAGGCGAAGTGGCCGACTAGCAAGCTCGAGTAGAGGTGGTAGAGCAGAGTCATCAATCATTGTTGATTGGTGGACTGGAAGAAAAGGGAGGGGGAAGCATTTTACATGCATGCATGCACAGGGCCGTGAGCATGCACGTGCTGCAAATGGGGTGGGGCTAGTGCCTGCGTGATACTCACTAGCCCTGCCCCGTTCTTGCATGGTGCAGCGCCTTGTATCTGCACCCCACGGCATGGCCATTTTTGTGCCTTGCAGCACGATGGCCCATTTTTGTGCCCCTGGTTTTTGTGTGCCAGAGGCGGCACTCAGAGGCACCCCCCTGCCCCCCATGAAGGCACCACAATGCTGATGCGGCCCTGGCACTTTGCGATAAATAAGTGGGTTTGGGGTTGCGGTTTGGGCACTCAGTCTCTAAAAGGTTCGCCATCACTGCTCTAGTACAATGGTCCTCCTAACCTAATAAAATACCATTGTATTTTGTTGCTTTCAAACTTTTCCAAATTTTGCAAATATGTTACATTTGTAATGTTTTTTCTGGTGAACATTGAACCTTGTGTTACTGGTTATGACTGTAAATGTGGAATAGTATTTGCTTTTGTGAAGTTTATTTTTAGTTGCTGTGTGTAGAGCAACTAAAGATATTTGTTTTCATATATAGCAGCATTTGAAAGTTTACATACATATATATCTACTAGACTATTCCCTTTCAAAATAAAATGTTCTACATAATGTGAAAAAGGAGTAAACGCAATAAGCCTAAGAAAATTAAAACACAATAAGACAAAGAAATTAAAGGTATGTGATAAGAAAAAGAAACAGCCAATTCTAATTGACATCAATATCTTTCCATACTTGTGTTTGCAAACTGTTTTTGTTTCATGCACTTCCATATACAGTAGTGTCTTCCTGCCTCCTTTTGAGGTTCTGACTTCGGTTCCATTTTCTTTATCAAACATAGTTATCTTGGTTTTTAATAGATTACTTTTCAGATCCATGATCCTTGTTGCATCATTTACACATTCATTGTAAATTATCCAAGTTTTCAGCCAAAAACATATCATCTCCATACAAGGATATATATTCATATTCTGTCTGATGTCAACATACCTATTCCTTATAGATTTATTTATAAACATAATGAAACTTTTTCTATGACTATAAATATAAAAGAGAAAAAGCACTTCAGTTTCTTCACAGATCTTTTTCTGTACACATCTGACTAACATCACTGTACACCAATTTAGTAGACAGAGATAACAATGTCAAACATGATGGTAGAAATGAATTTTCAGAGAACTTTACAAAAGAGAAATGCACATAGTAAACACAAGCAATGCAATATTACATTTAAAAAAGAGAATCATGAAACTAAAATGAATTTGTAGCGTTTCATAAAATATTAATCACAACAAATTTTACAACTGGATTTTTTTTTAAAATGGAAGAATCTATCAATGAAAGAATAGTCATGATTTGCTAACTTCAGAGACTATGATTGTTCTCTGGGTGCTGTTTAACGCAGAGCCTATTTTTAAGAAGTATGTACTTCTAGTTGTTCAGGTTGCACCAAGAAGCTGAAAAGGAAATATGATTTAAATAATCTCATGTCAGTAATTCCCAACAACATTTCAAAGTACTGCTTAGTTTTAAAGTAATTTTGCAGCATGTAAATAGATGTTTCACATTATTTAGTTATACCAGAACAGATTAAAATATACTGACATACATAATGTAAGAAATAATATTTACAGAGTAACTCTGTAGAGTGATACGGGCAGCATATACATTTAATAGATAAACAAATAAACGTGAACCCTGCAAAATTCCTACAAGATTAAAATATTTTAAATGGCATGATATTAATATACCAATTTGACTAAGGCACTTAAAAATTGTTGGGCTTTGGCAGTCTTTTTTATCTGATTATAGTAACACCTTAGCTTTAGAGTAAATTACTTGTAATCTGCATATAGGTTTATGTATATTATGTGTTGGTTTTACCCCCTCTCTTTGGTATGGGGAGGGAGCTAATTAAAATTTGTCAGTTAACTCAATAATTTAGTAAAATGCTGTATAGATAAAAATGTGTGCTTGACATTTAAATGATTTTTAACGTGGGAATTAGGTTAATCCCATTAGAAAGGTACCATATCTGCAGCCAGGCCTGGCAAACTCTTAGGGCAGACAAGGCTTTGCTATTTTGCTGTGCTCACTGTGCACATCCCAACGCTGCACCCTCCACCCAGTACCTGAATCCTGGTCCTGCAGCAAGAAGAAAATAGTAAACGTCAGCTGTGAGAGATGGCGGCAGCGGGGGGCAGCAGGGATATGTACTGCAGGGCACCCAAAAGGGCAGAAATGGGACTATAGGTGGGGGAGAGTCCCTGTAGTTTTAAGTGTGGGCGGGCCCGGATTTTGATCACATGACTGCAGGGAAGCTGGAATGGCTGCAACTACAGGGACTAATCAGTCAATTTTTTCATTGCTGTCATAACTTTGAATTACTGCTGAATGAATGGTTGTTAGGGGAGGACTACCTGTAGGTAAAGTCAGCCATTTTAGCAACATTTACAACTTGGCATTATGTGTGCAGCTAAGCTAAGCTACTATGTCTTGTTTACTGTTTGCAAAAACAAAGCAAAGCAAAACAAAGTTATGACTAACTTTGGAATTGACAAATACACCTCTGTTAATCTATAATGCCATTCTGTGCATACTTAGAAGCAAGTCCCATGTATCCAATGAAATTTATACTCTAATAAAATTTTCTGAATAGATATTTATTTGCCACTGTTTCTTAAAGTAGAAGTAAATAATGATTGGGAAGAAGAACATAAGGAAATAACAAACTCTTCAAGTAAAGAGAAAAAATACTATTACCAGGAACAAGCATAGTTGTAATGTGTTCTGGAGTCTCCAGGCAATCTACATTACTTCTTTGGAATGACTTGCTGTAATTCATCTGAAGATGGCTGGAGAAATAAGTAATATTTATTTTACCCAAAGTCATACTTAAAACTCTTTGGTTTACATTTTATAGAATTAAAATGCACCATTAAATTAATCATGAATAATAAAAATAGCCCACCCCAAACCTAGCTGTTCCAGCTCACAAATGAATGCTTCATATGTGCACAGGCTCATAACCAAATGGAACTCATGCAAAGAGATGATCTGTGATTAAGGTGCCTCAATGGGGCAGAGTGCGGTTGTGATTTGTTTTATCACAGAGCTTCTGATCTAAAAACAAAATAGGGCCATTATGGGCTTCTGAGGTATTTGCTCTGGGGCTTTTATGCCAGAAAAGAGCTTTTACATGTAAAAAATATTGCCATATTAAAATGTTTTCTAAGTTTTGATGAATCAGTATTTTCATCTCTAAGTCTATTAGAATCAATTGAATGCTTTTATCTCATTCTTTTACATTGCTTCCTGCTGGCCACGAAAACCTTTTTATATTTTAAGATTCAGTACTGCTGGAATTGGAAGTTGGTATTTTTCAGAAAGGCATAAAAGTAAGAAACTTGGCTCCTATCTGATTAAACCAATTAATGCAGAAGACTGAAACACAGTATACTGCTTATGTTGCCTAAGCATGATGATGCTGATGAATAATAGTGTTTTAGAAGCCTACTTACCTGTTCCAGGCGTTATTTTCCCAAAATTCATAAACAATGAAACAGGATTTGCCTGAAAGTTTCTGGATGGAAACACTAAAATATAAGCACAAAATTTATTTGGATAGAAAACAGCCCATATTGACATTTTATTTATTTAAAAACATTTATATCTGCTTTTCATCTTTGGATTGGTACAGGCCTAGTGACAATGCCTAATTTCTTTCTGTATTATTAAACTAAATTAAAGCTCACTTTTTTATTACCATGAGGTTGATATTTTAAATAAATCATTCCTAGTAGTACAACCTCATAAAACTGATTGAAAGCCAAAATACATTTGCAATAAATGATACAGCATTCAGAGGGATGTTGAACATAAACTGAGCAGAGTTTGTTTTAGCAAAAAATAGTAATTTCTTGGCCATCGCATAGCAGTCATGTGAATTGTGTGTAACGTAATAAAAACTTGACATTTGCTGTTAAACTTTTCAGTAAGGAAATATGTGAACATATGGATAATTATTTTTACTGAAACTTCAAAAAAGTGAAATACTGTTAGTTTTTGAAAAAATGAAGAAGCATTGAACTTAACTTCCCCAAATCTGACGGATGGGAGTACATAATCTGATATCTAAACACTACACAAGGAGTATCTCTTGGAACACACAATTCCTTATTCATTGGCAGGGCTTTTTTTGTCATAGAATGCCCAGAACAGAGTTCCGGCACCTTTTTCGGATGGAACCTTGTAGGGTAGGCAAGGCGGGTTGTATGACATGTGTGAGTTCCGGCACCTTTTTTTTTTTTTAAACAAAAAAAGCACTGTCAATTGGTAAGATTTGTAGGAAAGCCTATTTCCTTGGGTATTTGACCCTCAGATGAATGAAATGGAAACAGTCATGCGGTGATGCTTTATATTCAGCTACTTAATTACAACAAAATGTCAAATTTGAGAATTGCCAGTAGATGGCATCATATACATGGGAAATAATACATAAGATTAAATGGAAATGTCTCTTAATTTTCTGTACCTTCATCAGATTACTGATGTTAATTATTTTCTCACTTGAATAATAATTTTTAGTAAAAGTGTTGTAATCCTATTTCACTTACATTCTTTTGTTCACTGTACCTTCATGAATTTCAGTAGATGCTACTTTGACATTTATATGAATAGCTAAATGTGATGCAAAGTATTTTTTTTACACTGATTGTTTAAATAGCTCCGAACTAGACTTGTCACCTAGTTCGTTTTGTCAGCAATAATCTGTAGCATGCAAACAGAAATTGGAATTCAATCTTTGAGAAAAATCTAATCTAGGCATCCAAATAAATTGACTGGTCTGTCATAGTTTGTTAACTTTCTTAAAGTGAGAAAGTAGACCACAAGTTATACAACATGCTGTAATGGAAAATTTCTACTTTTTAACAAACAAAGATTTTGTAATTAATAACGGAAGTTGTACATTTTGAATGATTTATACTGTAATATGGGTACTCTGAAAGAAATTATCAAGTGACACCAGCGAGGTACTTGGCATAGGAAAACACTCACTTGTTCTTGATTATCATTTGTATATTCAAAATCTAATCTCTACTGTATTTACTCAAAAGTAAGTTCTATTCAGTGAGATTTACTTCATAAAATGCATGTTTAGGGTGCATTTAAACCTTGTAGCTGAAGGATAAGGCCACTCTATTCAGCCAGATTTATTTCCAGGAAAATAAAGATTGCCTCTTCTATCTTCTTAATGGCTGCTGTCCTAGGTTACTATGGCCTGACATTTACTATGGACCACTATGACATTTATAATTCCAAGAGAACAATATAATGGAGATACTGCATTTGCTGAATCAGTCAGCCTAAGATGTTTTATAAATGTTCTTTATTAGTGATTTCCAGTGTCTCCCAAGGTGCAATCTCCCTATAGTATAATGACCTGCATTCTTTCATCCCTTGAGAATAACATCATACTCACTGCAGACATCCATCCTGAGAAGAAGCCATATCTACATACTGCTTTAGAGCAAAGCGGAATGGCTCTAGTTCTTCTGTAATTACTGACATCTGACGTTGAACAATCATTATTTGCTGGCAAAATAGTAATGCAATCAGATTAATTGACATTAACTATACTGTCATCATATTATTATTATTTTATTTTTAAAGCTTATTCTGAGATTGTTTTTCCAGTTCTTCCTTGCAACCCCAGCCACATTACTCTGGGTACACTTAATAAAATTCATTTAGTTGTTACAGTCTTTTTCCCCCTATTTTTTTTTGTATTTTTATCAATTCTGGGTTGCTATTCCACATGCTATCTTGCTTTATGAATTCAACATGTAATAATACTTCTAAAGCTTACTTCTAATATATCTAGGTTTTTAAAGCAGTTTATTAAACTAGAATGCACACAATAAAATGACAATAGGTAAATTAGCTATCATAGGAAATATTCAGTCCTTTCATTGATTTTAAAATGGATCAGTCAAAGAATGACTAAGTCTGAATCCAGTTCTAAAGGTCAAATGATAGATAAAGCAAAAGCAAAGTTTTTCATGTTTGAGTGCAACAGGAGTACAGCAACATGTAAATAAATAAAATTGTGAGATTCTTGGATCATGTTTCTAGAAGGCCTTTATTAGAAATAAGTGCCACAAAAGATTGTGGATTGAACAGAAGATGCCAGCATTAGCAAGTCCCAGAACAGATTTAGAACTCTGTTCCTTCTGCTTTTCCATTCATATAGATCCATGGGGTGGAGTTGGGAAATATGACTTACAGATTTAGTATTTCCTTCTGAAACCTCCTCTTCTAGTGGCTCGAGCTTTAGGTCCTTGTCAACCAATAAAGAGGAAATGCAAAAGTATAAGGATTATCTAATGATTTAACAATCTTCAATAATAAAAAATCACCAATGCTGTGATCCCTAATCAATTTTGGTAGAAAATATCATATACTGTAAAAATGGAGTGGAATTTAACGGTATCGAAAAGATTATTTCCCATTCTTGGGGAAACAGTCTAGCATTGTCCTCTGGATCCAATAGCTTGCGCATAGAGATAAGTGATGGGCACCATTTTAGGAGTCAAAAATACATCTATAGAGGTTGCTAGAATAGTTACAAATATTTTTGAAAAGAAAGAACACAGGACTATGCCAAAGGAGCCTCATATACTGCCAACTAGAGCCCTCTTCTGATTTATGGCTGACCATAAAAGCCAATTTTTATGGTCAACGTATTTCCTCTTTTTCAGAATTAAAAACTACTTTTGTCTGGAATTGGTTGAAGATGGCTCACATGACAAACATTAGGAACTATGGTTGCTGCAATGATAAAGCAATCAACAGATAGTAGATGAAACAGTAGATGGTGATACACTAATAATTTCAGCTAGCCAAATCTGCAGGAAAATAGGATTTGCAATGGGTGGTAGATTAGAATATAATCTACATGTAAAATATCACTTTTTTAAATATGGGGATTAAAAGTAAGTATATCCTGGACAATCAAAATGCATCCTTTCTCTCAAAAGTAATACATCAGGCTTCCTGGAACTTCCTTTATGCATGTTGTTTAATGATTAATAAAACTTTATCTACCCTATGTTGAAAGGCAATAAAGATATTAAGAGAGCCAGAGTATGTCTTAATTTGCTCTGTGAAGTCATTGTGTGCTTTTTATTATATATTAGTTTTTGTTGTGTACCTGCTCAATAACAAAGAACAGTTATACTGTATTTGTATTTTTTCCCCTAATAACAGCTGTGGCTTTTCTTGAACTTATTTATTTTTAAATAAAACTTCCTTTCCTATTTTTTTAATTAAATCACAACCCTTGTTCCAATTCATATCACCTTCAAACTGGATCTTTTGTCAGCTTCTCTCACCACATAAAATTTGATTCCATTGTATTCTGTTGTTGGAAAGTTACCCTATTATTGAGTGGATAAACAGACTCCTTAAATGCTGGAGGTAGACATGCCCTGTACTGTGTTTCTTTTTGGTTTAATGAAAATATACACAACGTGAATGAATGAAGAGGGTCTATAAAGAGTACAGATCAATTTGTCCTCTTTCTAGAACAAACTAAACTTCAGAGATCCTTAAACAAAAAAGGAACCTTAAATAATGAATCATATGTCTTACAGAAGCTTCCAGTAGGAAAGAGAGAAGTAATGAAGGGTCATGCACACCTTCTGTTCTAGCTTGTCAATCAGCTTCTGAAGTCTGTTTATTTGGGTCATCCAGTGGTTGTCCTCCTTGTGCAAACCTTTGTAAAACATACATACCTGAATTAAAAACATGATTGAAGAATGTACTTGCTTAATAAGACAAACTTTTATGATATCTATGAATTGTTTCTTGGAGAGGGAAGGAATTTTTTGTTTCACTGGACAAGTTATGTAAGTAAGGTATAAATCCCATATTGATTCTGTCTTGATTTAAATATTTCTACTGCTGCTTTTGCAAATGTAGGAAATCCCATTCCTCATGGATTGCTTGCATTGCATCTAATTCCCCCCCACCCCGAATAAATATTAGTAAATATAATTATGCCTGCAAGTTTAATTCAGCCCTCTGAATTTTTTTGGGCAGCCATTTCTTGGTTTACTGCTGTTTTCTTCTGTTTTTTTTTAACTCTTGTGTCACCAGTAATCTTGGAATATATTATTTATTTACATACATACACACACCACTTCTTATTTAAAACACTTCACAGCAGTTTACAACTTCAAAATAGTTCATTTAAATTCTAACGAGGATCAACTTTGCTTAATTTCTGAGAGCAGCCAAGACTAGGTTTCTGCTAAAGTGAGTACTGGTGGGATGGGAGCAAATTACTTCACAAAGTCAACCAGAGGCTTGGATCAACTTGCCAATTGTTCAGAAGGGTGGAGGTACAGTATATGTTCTCCACATCCAACTAATAAAAACAGACCATAAAGGTGGAGATGGTCTTTTCATCAAAGTGGGTTATCAGGATGAATACGTGGCTACCTCAAATTATTTTGTATTCAATGTATTTGTTTCTGAATATATTAAAATATATATCTAAAATATTATAATTCAAATACATTGAAATATTTTAAAACTTGCAAGAGGCAGATATAAAGCCAGTACTATACACAATATAAATATTAAAAATGGTCAGAATATAAGAACTGATTAATTATATACATTTTTTAAAAATGAAATTTATTTCTTCATTAATTTTATATGATATCTTACTTGCATGAGTTTTAAAGAATGAATAAACAATGGTAAACGTTAAACAATATTACCTGGGTTCAAAAGAGGACTAACTGGAGAAAAACTATTATTTCTCTGGAGCCTTCGACCTGAACGTCTTCCTGGGTGTTGTATCTTGAGCACCTCTGGCTTCTTTGGGACTTGCCTTTAGGAAAAAATACATAAAGCAGTTCATTATTTAAATTATTTGTATTTTGAATCTATTTGCAACCCTCTACATATAGACAAACCTTGTTAAACTTAATTGTTTTTGTCTGTCACAAAATTGACCCTAGATATACTAGTTATCAAAATAAAAACCAGGCAAGTTAAAAAAAACTCCAATGTTGTGGACTACAGAAACCATATGTGCTTTGATTTGGGATACAGACAGGACAGATGTATCCCCAACAGCTTGTGCCTGTGTTCGGCAGTGAGGGGGCAGAGAGCAGAAGACATCCTGCAACCAGGAAGGCTCCACAAACATTTGCACTGCTCAGGTGATCCTGAGGACTGAGAAATAGCTTCAACAACTCTCTAAAACAGTGGTTCTCAACCTTTTTAATACCGCAACCCCCAACCGGTCGTAAGTCGAGGACTAAACCGGTTGTAAGTTGAGGACTAAACCGGTCGTAAGTCGAGGACTACCTAGCCGGTCGTAAGTCGAGGACTTTCCCTGCCCGGGAGCGCCGCGCATGCGTGGTTCCGCCCCCTGCGCCGGCTGAGGTGTAGCTGGCAAGCGGCAGAGACGGAGCAGGCCGACCACCAGCTGGCCCAGCTCAAGGGAGGTAAGGCACCCGCCGGAAAAGGGGGAAAAATGGCGGACAGCCTTGCTTGGCGACCCCTGTGAAATGGTCGATCTACCCCAAATGGGGTCGTGACCCATAGGTTGAGAACCGCTGCTCTAAAAGAATGTAAATGCCCAGCTACCTGCAAGGAGTATAAATCCTTCCATTCCCCACCATCCAGTCAGAGCTGAAGAAGCTTTTTGTATGAGAAACAAATGTCTTCAATGAAAAAACAAGAAAGTCCAGTTGCCTCCTGAAAAAGCACCTTTGGGACAGCTACTTTCAATCTAACTACGAATCTCAGGGCAGGTTTTATTTTATAGAAGTACTAGCAAAGTGTCATTCTCTAAATTGAGCAAGACATTGGTCCATAGTAGCTTCTTTCCTAAAATAATTTCCACCATGCTGCCACTGTGACACAATAGTAAGAAACTTACTGCTCTTGTTGGGTTTGTTCTTCTGTGGTTTCCATGGCACATTCCAGGGAATTATGCAGAGACTGTAGTTGATTCAGAGTTTCTTTTAACAAGAAGTGAGTCACAAACTGTTCCAACTTAGAAGCCTCTTGATAATTCTAAAGCAAATAGGGAAAACTGATAGTAAAAAGAAAAAATGTAACCTTTCTCAGCAACAAGCACTTTATTCCAAATAATAGTTCCTTACAGTCATAATTATAAAATCATATTTGGTATGTTCCAATTGTTAGTCCAAATGGAAAATTAAAAAAAAATCTACATTCTTTAAAAAAAATTATGTATGTTTCCAGCTGATCATCAGGAGCCAGCCTTCACTTGTGGGAAGGTAAGTGTTCCTTGGAAGTTGAAAGAAGGTTAAATCATATTAAATTACAATATGGTTGGTTTGATTTTGCTTATTGTGTTGTTCGAATCCATCCATTGTAGACTAAACCATGATTTAGCACAAGTAGTCAACCTTGGCTCTTTTATGACTCGTGGACTTCAACTCCCAGAATTCCTGAGCCAGCTGTGACTACCCCTGAGTTAGCATATTATCCAACTCATGCTTGGGGTTTGTTCACCAAATCATGTAAACAGCAACAGTCTATGAATGGAGATACTATGACTCATTCAATTATTATTAAAACAGCCAATAAGGAAAAAACATATGTACTGGATCGTGTTACCTTGCATTCTTATATCTTGTATTCAAGATTTGCTTTATTCTAAGATTGTTGGACGATAAACTTTTTATTTATATTTTCACCTTGTTGAATCCATTCTCAAGCAAATAACTTGGCATATTTAGCACCACAAGCAAATTTGAAAAAAATGTTAAGGGCAAATTAACATTTGGGTATGCTTATATTCCAGTGGCTTTTAAGCCTTACAGAAAAAAAAAAAAGACCAAATGGCCAATTTAAAAATCAGTAAAATACAGATTTGTAATTGCTAAACCTAATTTAAAAAAATCTACACCTCATTTAAAACTGAAAAAGCATTCAGGAACATTGATCAAAAGGTCTGCTACTATAAAACCTTATCTGAATTCCCAATGAATGATTCTTGAGAAAAGCATCTGTTCCCTTATCTTCCCCTTGAAGATGCTCAGCCTTTCCCCCTTCCACCCATCCAAATGGTAAGTGTGTCTGCCCAATTTTTGAGTGTTCTGATCTGATAAGAAAGTGAAGTTTGGCATTTTCTCCAATATAAGACTTGCTACAAATAAGTGCAGTACTTGGTGAGGATATAGCAGGGTTGGGATCCTCCCTCTGCTCTGCAATTTACCTATCAGCTATGGCATTTTTGTTTTCTAAGTCAGTGGGCCAACACATAAAGAAATAAATATCCTAGAAGGGACCAGGACAGTGAGGCCTACATCACTCTACCCTTGATCTGCTAACCATCTAACTGCCTATCAGCCCTACCCAGCACACAGATCATCTGCAGATGTTGTAGGTGCTACATGTGATGAGCTAAGGCATTCAAGTAACACAAGAATGGAAAGATCCCACTCTGCAAACAAAGCCTGCCACTCTGGTCATCTATCAACTTGCCTCTTCACCCAGACCCAGCCTACATTAAGGAGAATGATTTATGGGTGTCACTGGCAGACACTTCATTAATAGCCACATCACCGTGAACTATTAAGTCAGCAACACTTGCCAAGTCAGATTAAGGACTGGCTATGAGGACAGAGCAAAGGATGCTAGCATGATCATAGATTGCAGGAAAAATTGTTAAATCAATGGTCTGAATATAGTCTTTATGATTTCAAATGGTTTTTATAGCAGCATTTTCAGTACGTGTTGCATACCGTGTTTTCCCTAAAATAAGACCAGGTCTTATTAATTTTTGCTCCAAAACCACATTAGGGCTTATTTTCTGGTTAGGGCTTATATTCAGGGAACTACAGTACTAAATGCGTCCGTTTGGCTGACAATCTTAACTGGTACTTAGTTTTGGGTGGGGCTTATATTACGAGCATCCTGAAAAATCATGTGAGGGCTTATTTTCGGTTGGGTCTTCGGGGAAACACGGTAGATACAATATCATTACAGCACAATAATACCATTCAGTGAGTAGAGATCAAATATAAGTATCACAAGAAAAGCAAGGAAAAATATAACACTTTAGTTATTACAAATATGTTGATTTTTAAAAAAAGATCAGAAGTATCTCTTATTTCTGTTCTTTGTGTTAAAGATAAGTAGGTTATTGAAAACCCAGTTGTCACCCATCTTAGAAATTGTCCGTATTAATGGATAGCAGAAGGCAAAATATTTTTCACAAATATTTTAGCATTCATGAACATTAATCAAGCCTATAATACCGTCAGTCACAGTAGCTGTTATTTCTACAATTAATTGGGGGGAAAAAACCCGAGAAATTAAATTCTGTGTCATTCCCTGCTTTTAAGCTGATAGCAACTCTGCATGAAAACATTTATGGCTGATTTTTGAAAGTGTCAGAACTCATTTGTTCAAGTAAGGCTAATTTCTGTCTTCCTCTACATTATTTGACAAGGCTGTCTCTAATTAGATTAAGGATGATGTTTCTGGAAAACAATATAATTGCTAGTGGCTTTCATTCTCTAGACATGAGGCAAGCGCCGTAAGGGAGAATGTTGCCAGAAACGGACAATAAAACTCTTTTTTTCCCCAGTGGACACCTACAACTATTTGAACTAATTATGCCTGAATAACTATATGTTTTGTGGCGAGTGAAGAAAGATAGAAGAATTATTAGGAGATATCTTTCTTTTAATATATAAAAGTTCAATAATAATAAAAAGCATATTTACATCCTTTACTTATGGATGATCAGAGGATCTTTCAAAGTCTGCTAACATCACAATGTGTCTCCTGGCCCGAGAATTTTGTTTTGGGAATTATTGTACAAAACTGTTTTCAATCATGCTGATTCAATTAGGAAGAAATGGTTTTTGTTTTTTTTCTTCAAAGAAGAACAAACTTTTCTAAAATTTTCATGGATTCTCATAATTAGCTACTAAATAGCCAGGAGTGTATGTGGATGTTCTGTACTCTCACTTCATTAACTGGCATCCTTTCTGTACCTGGTGAATTGGCAGTGGTGATGGCCGTGGCACAGTGGCCATGGCGAGTTGTCCCATTCTGTTTCTGCCTTCCCATACTTCAATTAAATTCAAAAGAAAGTTATCCTACAGAGTATCTATATGGGGCGGGTGGCTCAAAACAGAATACATAAAGAAATAGGGAAATTGAAAAAGTACTTGTAAAGGAAGAAAAATTGCCAAGCATCTGAATTTTGATCACATGATCAATGGTCATAAGTGTTAAAAACAGTTATAACTCACCTTTTTCAGCACCATTGTAACTTTGAACAGTCACTAAATGAATGATTGTAAATCAAGGACTACCTGTAATCCAAGGTAGTCTGATTGTGAAGTTTGATTGTGAAATCTATTGAAACCACTGCTGGTCAGTATTTATAATATTTTCCTATATGTGTCTTTTCCTATCCACAGCATGAGATTACTCCTCTTTCAAACCAGCAGTCCTCTCTGTTCAAAATGTGGACTTTGCTGTCTTCAAAAGAGTGGCCTTTGTCTTTTAAATTTAGATGGACTGCTAAATCCAGACACAAACTGAGCAACATGGTATATGCAGTATAATTCAATGAGTCATGTGCAAATCTGTACATTGGGGGGAAAAACAACCACTTCCTAAATGCATGGCACAACACAGGAGAACAAACCCATCAGGACAAGATTCAGCAGTCCATCTACATTTAAAAGACAAAGACCACATTTTGAACAGAGAAGACTGCTGGCTTGAAAGAGGGGTCAAAGAGGCCATCTATGTCAAAACTGAACAGCCTTCTCTCAACAGAGGGGGAGGGATACGACATCATCTATCTCCAGTCTACAACATAGTCCTTTCAACAGTTCCAAGAAGGCTCTGCACTCATTTGCACTACTCAGGTGACCCTGACCTCACAGATAAGCCTCCAGGTGGCATCAACAACTCGCTAAAAGAATGCAAATGACCACTGTCTGCAAGGAATATAAATCCTTCCATTCCCCACCATAAAGAAGCTTCTTGGATGAAATAAAAATGTCTGCAAAGAGAAAAAAGGAAGTCCAGTTGCTTCGTGAAAAAGCACCTTTGGGACTCAGACATTCAAGTGAAAAGTCTGTGTAGCACAATCATAGAGCTCAAGCTTGAGATACAGAATAGTTGGCTTCCAGGTGAGGTTCAGTGGCAAACGAAACATGGAAGGAGCAGAGATAGCATTGCACTGGAGATTGGCAACCACATGGCAAATTTTGATTTGTATTAGTACTTATTGGCAGGCCTTTTCTGCTTTGGAGCCTGCACTATGGAATTTCTCCCCCCCCCACTCCCCCAGGTGAAGTTAACCTCATGTCTTCTGAGCTTCCATAGGTCCCTTAAGATGTGGTTTCACCAGAAGCTGGGTGAACAAGTGAGGTGGCTCCATTATTAAGATTCCTTTGTCTGCTATTTCTTTGTTCTTGCTTTGTTTTTATAGTCTTTTATGGTTTAAATCAGGGGTAGTCAACCTTGCCTCTTTTATGACTCGTGGACTTCAATTCCCAGAATTCCTGAGCCAGCTTAGCTGGCTCAGGAATTCTGGGAGTTGAAGTCCACGAGTCATAAAAGAGCCAAGGTTGACTACCCCTGGTTTAAATGTTTAATAATTAATAATGATAAAGGTTTTTAGGTATTTATTGTAGGGTATAATTATACAATCTTGCAAATTTGATTGTGTTTCCCCTCTCTGTTATACTCTAGTGAGTCAGGGAGGAAACATTTAAGTCTCTTCTTAATACTCTCTGCCTTCCCAGGACTTGAAGGTTACTTCTGTTTTCTAACAGTTTCTGAACCTGGGACCTTACAAGTTCTTATCTTCTGTTTAGCCAGCCTCCTGCATTTTTAAGAGAAAGCCTGTGAACATTATCCATTTCTCATGAAGTGAGAAATTGGAGTGGGGGGCCTATCTTATATCTTCTTTTTGCCATCCTTGCCCTTTGAAACATCTTGCCTTCCAAAACACCCCAAACTTCCTAAACTTCAGAAAGCTATTCTAATCCTAAATGTTCTGTAGAACACTTGGAAGCTATGGATGAGTGAGATATCTGACATATCTAATAGACATTAGATTAATTGCTTCTTAATATACCTGTATTCAGTGGCGGGATTCAAATATGTGAACAACTGGTTCTCTGTGTGGATGCCACTTCCAGAAGTCCATTCTGGGCCTGGGCAACAAAAAATTAGCTACCGGTTCTGCTGAACTGGTGCGAACTGGCTGAATCCCACCACTGCCTGTATTTTGGTTAATGTTAACTACCTTGAACTAACTATACATCACTTTAATAATAATATAGAGCTGCTTGGAATTGGGCTGACATACACATTTAATAACTTATTATTATTATCATTCAAATAATGAATACCAAGTATCTTGGTTTTTGCTGTTGGTTATGCAGACTGCAAGAAACCTGTTATAAATACGTGGTTATAAAACAGATATTTTAGGAATTAATCCTAATTGTAAGAAAGTTAAGTATTGTAGCACTGGAAAGTCTATGGCAGTGATGGCGAACCTTTTAGAGACCGAGTGCCCAAACTGCAACCCAAAACCCACTTATGCGTTGTCGGGTGCCGGGTGGGTGTGGCCCATTGGCTGGGTGTGGCCCATTGGGTGGGCGTGGCTGCGGTGGTAACGGCAGACTGGGTGGGACTAAAAAGTTCAATCAATCAATTCCAACTTTGCAAGATCTTTTTTTCCCTGCGAGAAGTTGAAATTGACTGATTGATTGAACCTTTTTGTTTTTTGCACATGGTGGCGGAGGCCTAAAGTGAAAAGGTTTTATAAAACCCAGCTGAAGGCCTAGGACTGGGGCGACGGTGCACGTGCCCACAGAGAGGGCTCTGAGTGCCGCCTCTGGCACCCGTGCCATAGGTTCGCCACCACTGGTCTATGGAGAATCTCAGTCATGGTTGTCCCAAAGGTGCTTTTTCACGAGGCAACTGGACTTCCTTTTTTCTCTTTGAAGACGTTTCGCTTCTCATCCAAGAAGCTTCTTCAGCTCTTCAGAGAAAAACAAGAAAGTCCAGTTGCCTCATGAAAAAGCACCTTTGGTACATAATACTGCAAGGGACCTTTAAAATGACATTTCATATAATATATAATTACAAATTTCCTTCATTGTTATCTAGGGCAGGGGTCCCCAACCCCCGGTCCGTGAACTGATACCGGGCCGCAGCATGCCAGCAACTGGGTCGCACAAACAAGCAAAGCCCCATCCGCAGGATGTAGGCAGCACACAAAACCACGCTCCCCTCTGGTCCACGGAAAAACCTCTCACCATGTAACCAGTCTCTGGTGCCCAAAAGGTTGGGGATGTCTGATCTAGTGGATAGGAATACTATAGGGTTGGATTAGAATACTGATGCCTCAATATTGCAGCAAGATGACTAAAACCATTGCTCCTATCCAAAGATGAAAGGGACTCCATTTCAGGTAGTTAAATATCCTGTGTCAATGCTGTTCCTCATTCCATTAATCTTTATCTAAAAATGGCACCTTCCCTATAAATTGGACATATTAGGGAGACAGCACATTGGGGATGTTTGCTCTGGTCTACACCTGCAAAAGATAGTGCTTCCCAGTGGATTCCCAATAGGAGCACATTCTTTGCTCTTTATTTTTCCTGTATTTATTATCACAGACAGCTGCACAGTAAACAGAACTGCAATTGGCAGTGTAAGAACTTTGCCAGATAGAGAAAGCAACTTAGTGTAGTTGGCAGATTTATAAGGGATAGTAGATAAAATAACCAAAAAAGGGGGGGGGGAAATAATGAGATGCCTCAATTATTTTGAAGGATGAAGCATTCCAATTTTAAGACACTGCTGTGATAAATTAATCTTCTCATTTCTTTGATCAGGCAAATTTTAAGCTGACAGAGATGCAAGAAAAATCTTAGACCAATTGTTAATCTAATCACAGTTCTACTTTGCAACAGAAGTGACTCATAGCAATTCCCCTCCAGGATAGAAGTAATGAGGTTTATTCCCAATACCTTTCTTTCTTCAGACACTCTATTATACATACAAGGACTTCCATGGGCCTATCTCTCCCTTGCCTTGCATGCTGTGCTTCCTAATGCAATAGCAAAACATTCTTCAAACATGATTTTGACAGTTATCTTTAGCTATCTGATTCCTTCCTTCGAAAGTGAAAACAACACTTTAGCCACAAAAAATGACAAGATGAAAACAAGTGCTAAATGTGCCAAGGAGATGAGACTGGAAGTTCGTAGATCTTTCATTTCGATGTTCTTGTGAACATCTGGAGAAAATAGAGTACAATTCAACCTGTCTCGGTGAGAGTTTTAGTCATTCGTAAGTTGCTAATAAAAAAACTCACAGTCAAATCCCAAAGATGCTTTTTCACGAGGCAACTGGACTTTCTTGTTTTTCTTTGAAGATGTTTTGCTTCTCATCCAAGAAGCATCTTTGGGAGAACTATGACCTGTATGACAGAATCTCCATAGACACTCACAATCAAATATGAGGCAACTTTGAAATGTTCTATTCAAAGAAAACCTTTGAAGAGTTTTGAAGAAAAACAGAAGACTTCAAAGTCTTCTGACCGCCTTCTGCCACAGATTCCCTCCCACAGACCGGTACGCTCCCACAGAA
>NW_015386565.1:317278-362565 GCF_001527695.2 Protobothrops mucrosquamatus | reverse complement strand
GATCTCCTTACTTTCCGCCGCGCCCTCAAGACATGGTTTTTCCAGCAAGCGGGCCTGACCTAGGGAGGATTTTAGGTAGGGATAATTTTAAAAGTATTTTAATCGGAAACACAGCTGGTAATATTTGGTTTTAATTCGGCTTTTATCGGGGTTTATTTTTTGTATTTCTGTATTTTTGTATTTTGTATTTTTTGTATTTGGTGTATACTATTTGTTTTTAATATGCTGTGAACCGCCCTGAGTCCTATGGGAGAAGGGCGGTATACAAATTATCTTATCTTATCTTATCTTATCTTCTGTTTTTCTTCCAATTTTTTTCTAAGGCTTTGTTTGTTTGTGTATTTTTCATGTTCAGGAAGGCATTCTCTGGGATGTTGATATTGTATATCCAGCTTGTTCTATTCTATTTCTGAACCACTAATTCACATAGCATGCCAAACAACAATTGGTTTAAAAGTGCTGGGAAATAACATGGACACATTGGTCCAGCCTGTCAATTACAGGCCAGGCAAATTGCAAATATCTTGACTTTTTCTGTCATATGTGGGCTTCTACATGTAAGCAGAAAGCAGTTTTGCCCCAACCTCTCTTCCTCTAAAATGGCTACTGTAGTTTTGGGAAACTGTAGGTGGAACTCCAGGTAAAAAGGAGGAAAAAAATATACTTGGAAAGAGGGCAGTAAATGTCACAATCTCTTCCAACTTCTGATTAAAGTGGCATTTTCAGGAAAAAAAGAGAATTTCCAAATAATTCAATCAGAAAGGGAATTGGATTTAAAGATACCTTATTTTACTAAAGTAGTCTTTCAAACATGGTAGCTTTAAGATGGGTGGACCTGCTGGCTGAGAAATTCTGAGAGTTGAAGTCTACCCATCTTAAGTTGTCAAATTTGAAAAACACTGCTCTGGACAAATTTTAAAAAAGGATTAAGATTAACTATTGTGTTCTTTTTGTGATAGTTAAACAGTATTATCTCTTAATCGTTTTACTTTTAAAATTTAAGAAAATTAAGCATTCAGCTAGCAGTCTTCATTACTTAAATCAAGCTAGATTCCAAAAATATATTTTACTCTGTAAGATTAGTTGATGGGTAAAGAAGTGTGATTACTCTGGCAATTAGACGTAAGATACTATATGATATTCTTTGAAGCAAAGTGCCCATTTGAAGCTTCTCTTGGCTTGATCCATATGTTTGAGGAATCTAGATGCTTTCAAACTTAGGGATAATCTTTGTGGGGAGAAATCATAAGGATTTCTTTGGAGAAATAGATAGAGTTGCTTAGCTACACACCTAGTTTGATACTGCATTCATATATCTCGGTGAACCACAATTTGCTTAAATGTAGTTGGCTGAGTAAGTCCCAGTTGCTAGATTCACACAAAATACTAGTCAAAATTGCTTCCCCTGTTACAGTTTAGCAAGTGTGTCTAGTAGCCTAGACCCAGGCCAGGCAGATTAAGCTCTTTCAATATCTGTTCATGTCAATCATGGCTCTGTGGGGTTTAAAATTAGGTTAACTCATTTCTATCCTCTTTTGTGCTGAAAAAATAATTTAACAACCCAGTTTCTTAATCTGATGAATTGTTCTTATACAAAATACATATAATTTGAGAATGTGAATGTACCATGGAATATAATAATCTAATCAATAAATATCTATTTGTTTAACCTGTTGAAATACAGAGATTGATCAGCTTCAGACTCTTTTTCTTTCTGCTCCTGCTCTACCTAGTTACTGCGGATACTAAAATGAACGTTTTATTCCATGGCTTAATTGAGCCGTTTTCAAGAAAATACGTCAGTCAAGAGACATACTGATTGGGGTTATATTCCAACATCTCTCGATGCCAAGTTGGATAAAATTGTTTTAGAGACTTCAGTTTCCCCACTAAGAGGATTGACATTTTTTTTTGATCTGACTGTACACAACCCAGCACAACATGATCTTTCTTTCAAGGCACAGATGTGAATTAATGAGTTCAGTCACAGAAGAGAGTGTCTGTAAAAGTGTTTCTTCTACCTGGCCTTGCAAGAAGCTGTGATTACATGAGCAAAACAGACAAATGTTACATTGCTAAAAAAGATTGGCCACCCCAATAGCTCATTATAGACTTATTGATTAGCTATGACTCTATGAATGTTCCTTCAGTTTTGTTTTGAGTAAACTATAAACTGAGCCTGGGACATTTTTCATGAAAAGCATGTATTCCTCCACTAAAGTACAGAAAAGTGGGACATTGGATATCTTCCTAAAATTGTTCTTCAGAAAGCATAATATTTCATTTTATTCCATAAATAATAACTTCCACATTCCTCCTGCATACCATTTCAGGGGAAACCTGAGAACTTAGTAGGCCATTTTGATATTGTTGGACTATCTTCTGTTCTTCTCTGATAATTAGATATACCGATGGGGGCTAGGACTGTATGCAGAGATCATGTAGATAAATGGCCCATTCTCCATCTGTGCTGAGCGCCCCACTCAAAATAGAATTTAGTATTTGAAGTGATCAAAAATGTGAATTCATTTTATTCAAGGCAGAAAAATGTATCACTTGACATATTAATATCAATATTATTTAGTATTTTGAATTTCCATGCACCACTGGCTACAATTTAGAGGAAACAGTAGAGAAAAAAAATACACTGGTATAGCATCTAGTGCGGGGGATGGGTGTATGTATCAATTTAACTTTCTATGCTCAGGCCCCAGAAATATTTCAAATAAGCTTGAAAGAGCTGATTGAGCTGGGATTGATGACACTTTGTCCTCCATCTAAGCAAATATAGCAATTCTTTACTCACAGAGCAAATTCTTATATATTTAAGCAATACGAGCTCCCATTACATCATACAGTTGGAAAAATAACATAAGGAACCCTACTTTCTTTGTAGTATCCATTGCCTTCAGTATGGCTACATTGAGATCTTCCAAAGCAGATAGGACGCTTTCATAAGCTCCCAGATGCTGGGAAAAATATTCTAAAATAGATAGAAATACAGAATCAAAAAGTGGAAAGATCGAAAAATCAAAATGGGGGGAGCGAGAGAGAGAGAGAATTGGTAAATCCCTCTGAATGTACTTTGTTCTCGTTTTATTTTAGCAGCAGCAAAAGAAAGAAGGAAGAAGAGGAGGAATAAACAAAGAAAGAAAATGTCAAAGTGTAGTTTAGGAAAGAGAAAGAGGGCAGATGGACGGTTTATATGCTTGCTTCAAAAAGTATAATAAAAGTTAGTTAAGAAAATCAGGGGCAGATATCTTTCCAAAAAGATTTTTATATTAAAACACAATGAGAAAGATATTTAATATAATAATGCAGTATTGCCTATGTAAAGAGATACAGGCGCATTCATGTCCCCAACCAACACAATTCTAAAGTCATCACATGCACACCCAGGAAAACCTATCCACTAATGCAGGGGTGTCAAACTGCCGGCCCGCGGGCCAGATGCGTCATCCGGAAGCCGCGCCCACCCCATTGCCGGCAATGGCAAAACCGTCCCGATACATTGCACGACGTCATGTGACATTGCGAGTTTGACATGTCTGCACTAATGCATTAAAGAGCTAAGGAATCATAATATACCCTACTCCTTACTAAATATTGAACCATTTGTGAAGTATTCTATTTATTCTCCTGCAAGCTTTACTTTCATCATAATTCATCTTTATTGCACTCATCTTCATGCATACTTTCATAATTCCAGCCACTTTATCATATGTTTTCTCTTAGTGAAGAACTGTACAATAAACTTTCCCACATTCATATGTTGCTCAATGACCTGAAGACCCCCTAAGATAAAATCACTTTGCATACATCAACTCCTGTAGTCTTACCATTTTTCAACATTGTCATTGCATTTATGACTTGCTTTTAATTAAATTAATTCTTAGGCACTAACAATGAAACAAATTCAACTGTCCTTACTCAGACTCACTAGTTTCTCCTCCTGGAAGCGATCAATTTGATTCTTTAATTTTAATTAAAAAACAATTACTTACCAAATAGTTCTTCAGTTTCCAAGTTGCTGCAAGGAAAAGACATAATATAGAAAATGCATTGCTATTTCATGAATTCTGTCATCAACTTCTTTTAATTAGGTTTGTACATCAGCTAATAATTTAAGTGTAAGTTTTTAGCTTATTATCAATTTCTATTATGTTGATTTGCATGGATTAAAGTTTACATATGATTTATTTATTTATTTCAAACTAAATATGCAGCTCAATTGCAGCTCAAATTTTCCAGCTTTTCAACCTTGAATAGCAAGTTTGAAATAAGCTTTACGATTATATGCAAAATGGAATAGTTGAAAATGGCAAAGCAAGATAATGACAAGAAACCTTCTCAAATAAAAGATATTTTATAAATTCAATTTGCTGTCTTGCAGCATAAAGAGTATTTCAAAGACTCTAATTTTTCTTTACCAAAATGACAAATTTGAAAGAGAATACCTGTCTCTTTCTACAGGACCTACAGAATAAAGAGCTGGAACAAGCCTTATCTGTTGTAGAAAATTTAAAATATAAAGAAAATGTTGAAATACTGGAAAATGAAAAATGTGGATTATGAAACGGATATGACAATTAAAATCAAAATACAAATGACAGTCCAAGATGTCCTGGACAGTGACTCTTTACAGGATTTACAAAAGAGGTTTGTTAAAACTCAAAAGAAGCTTCTGCGATGGGATAAGGAAATTTGAAAAGACATCAAATCCTATGACAATATCTATTCTAAATGAAATGATTAAGATTTTTAGTAGCAAAAGGAAGAAGTGCAAAGTTGGTTTGTTTGACCAAGGTTAAAATAAACATGTTTTTAGGACAGAGTCAGGCTTTTGGACAGTTGCCTAAAACAGAAGTGCTTCTTTCTACCGTATCTCAGAATACTTTTATCAAGATTTATTGACATGAAAGGGAAGACATTATACAACTTGCAGCTATTTTCCATTTAGAATCATTATATTTTGTGTATGTTAGGGTGGAGACTTTTCTATTTTCTTTGTAGCAGCCTTCCCATGCTCTGGTGAGATGGAGGACTGGTTTTCACCCATAAGAGAGAAATTAGCAGCTGACTATTTGAATTATAGTTTCATGACTCTTTATCAGAGTGGAAACAAACTCTTACACCAAAAAAAGTTTTGTCTTTGATGTTGTCTCTCCATCTTCTTCTTGGCTTGCTTTGTGTTAACAGATAACAGACTAACAGAGTTGGAAGGGATTTTGGAGGTCTTCTAATCCAATCCCCTGCTTAAGCAGGAAACTCTATACCATTTCAGACAAATGGTTAGCCAATCTCTTCTTTAAAATATCCAGTGTTGGAGCACCCACAATTTCTGGAGGCAAATCGTTCCACTGATTGTTCTGTCAGGAAATTTCTCCATAGTTCTATGACATTTTTTCCCCTTCATTAGTTTCCATCCATTGCTTCTTGTCCTGCCTTCAGGTGCTTTGGAGATTGACCACTCTTCCTTATGGCAGCCCCTCAAATATTGGAACACTGCTATCATGTCACCTCAGTCCTTTTCATTAAATTAGACATACATACCAAATTCCTGCAACCGTTTTTCATATGTTTTAGCCTCCAGTTCCTTAATCATCTTTGTTGCTCTTCTCTGCACTCTGAGACTCAAGATCTTTTTTTATATCATGGTGACCAAAACTGGATGCAATATTCCAAGTATGGTCTTACCAAGGCATTATAAAGTTGGATTAACATTTCCAATTTTGACTGAAAGTTGAAGCTGAGCTCCTTCTGGTAAAAGAAGAACATTAGTTTAGCTTGCTCAACCTGTGCCTTTGCAAGCTCAAGATTCCTGGTATCAACCACAGGAAAGTGGATCCATTCCTAAAGGCTGGCAAGCAAGCACTTCTACCCCCCAAAGCAGTCTTGAGCCTGGTTTGGTATGAAAGAGACACAGGACCTACTCACCAGTGGTGGGATTCAGCCAATTTGCACCATTTCGGCAGAACCGGTAGCTTATTTTTTGTTGCCCAGACCCAGAATGGACTACCGGAAGCGTCATCCACACAGAGGACCAGTTGTTCACATATTTGAATCCCATCACTGCTGTTCACAATCTTGGGCAAGGAGGCTTGAAGACACAGCTGTTATTAATATAGTAATTGCTACAGATGGGTAAGGTAGTGGCAGATGCCAGGTGAGCTCCATGTCTCTAATGGAAATTTCAGATTGTCAAAGAGATTGATGTTGAGATCACTTCTAGCAAAAAAGGGGATCCAACATGCATTTTCTGATTTGCATTTTTGAAAATGTTAAATGTTAAACCTGCAATTATCATGTTAGACTTGTGATTGACAAAGCTCTCTCCTGGATTTTGACCTTAAATGGGTTGCCATGGTTTTTGGTTTCTACCTGCCAAGACTTGTGAGCTTATAGCAGCTGCACCAAATGCAAACACCAAAGCAGAAATAATCCCATCAGCAAGATTTTCACAGTAACTACCTGCAAAGTCCAAACACAAAGCCTGCTTAACTTTAAGGCTTTCAGATCTGGCCCAAAAAATCTGTACCACCATCAATGGGAACAAAGAGTTAATGTTCACCACAGAACATCATAATGCTGCCATCAAATCATCATTTGAATTTCTAAAGTCTAAATCTGGGAACCCTTCAGTACTTAGCCTAATAAAGGCACCACTACATGTTGGGATATTTTAATCACAGAATATGGTTCAAACTCTGAGTTGGTAACTTGGAAGACATGCTTATTTGGCTGGCATATTAGAATTGTAAGCTAAATCCAAATCCAGATAACATCATGTCATCTGTTAATATAACTGCAGGACAACAAATGGCTATGATTGTTTCCCAGTGGATAGCATAAAATGAGAGTTTGTAGGCATTAGGATTCCTGTATGGAATGTAATGCAAATAAGCACAGAGGTTTTTGTATAGAGGCAACTCTAAATTATATTTAAATACACATGCACAAGGAAAGCATGTGTATGTATGCATAACATTCTTCTTTGAATCCAATAGAATTTGTAGGGCCATTTCCTTCACCTTTTGAATTAATGGGGTCAGGGAAGTTTATATAGGAGCAGCTTTACAATTTTGGAAGGATCCCAAAGGTGCTTTTTTCAAGGCAACTGGACTTTCTTTCTTTTTTTTCCCCCTGAAAGTGTTTCACTTCTCATCCAAGAAGTTTCTTTAGTTCTTCTTGGATAAGAAGCGAAATGTTTTCAAGGAAAAATCCAAGAAAGTCCAGTTGTCTTTTGAAAAGCACCTTTGGGACAGCCATAACCTGGATGATTGAGAATCTCCATAGACAGTTTTGGAAGGGATTTATTTTCCCTTTGTACAATAGCATTTTTAAAACATATTTTACTATTGGTCCAATAATGGTGACACATGCCTATGCAAGTAAACTACAGTTCAAAATGGCAGAATGGCATTATAACAAAGGGAAATAAAAAGGGAAAAGGCACTTTCTCAACATTTATATGACAATACAAAACAATCCACTGTTACTCAAAGAGTATGGATAACTTCTCCACTCCATCCACCCCACTACTGTAGCCTGCATCCTTAGAAACATTCAAGGTTTGTAGATTATGGATGAGGCTATTCATACACGCATTCATTTTGTACATTATTTATAAAGCAGTAAGTTTACCTGACAAATCCATACAAAAAAGCAGCCTTGCCTTGAGATTTTGAATTGATTATTTTAAAATCAATGCTACCTACTCTGTATTGTGTATGTCAATCTTCTGAAACAGCTGGTGAAGCTCCTCTATGCTCAGAATTCCATCCGCAAAGTAAGTCTTAAATTCATCAAAGGACAATTTGCCATCATCTGAAATCAGAGAAAGATTTGCTCACCTAGAGACATTTTACTCCAACTAATGTGAAGATCATGACTTTTTAAAAGGAAGCACCACAGGCTGTAATTTTTCTAGTTTATAAATTTCTGCATAAAATGAAAATCTCTCTGTCTCATACATAGATATAATAATATTAGAAAAAATGTGTTTCTTATGACTACAGATGATCATTTTTGTGGTTCAGTGAAATTTGGTTGTTCGTGTTCTTACAGACTTTTCATGATTACTGTAAAGATGAACGTTTTTTTTATAGAGCACACAAGTCCCATTGTCCTTGGGACCACCATCCCTGATTATTGCAAAGCTCACTGTAGATCACATGGGAAATAGACATAAGGATAGCCTGTGAAGAGCCTTCCCCTTATGCACAGTATTCTTCACCATTTGTCTTAGTGGTCAAATCAGCTCAAGAGTGCAAACAGCTATCTCACCTACTACAAAATATAAATATGACTGTCATTTATTATCCAGGGCTAAGATTACTCCTGAAAAATATTTTACTTGACTATCCCTTGACAGAGAAAATGAGAAGTTCATTTTTTTTCTTTTATTTCCCCATGCCTTGTTATATATATTAAAACCTTATCATGGCATTCTCACAGAAAAAAAGATATGCAAAAATAACATTCAATTTTCTCAGAGGGACATTAGCAGCTAGACAAGTAAAACTGCTCTGAGCAGAGAATAATTTTAAGGCATTTTAGTGACAATGGAAGCTTCATCAGAACCCAAGGCATTCCAATTCTCGAATCAAATTCTGGTAGCCATTTTGGCTAGAGCTATTAGTAATTTATAACAGAAGGCAGGACCTAAGATACTGTATCTTGAACAATTTCAACAGCAGACCATAAGGCTTTAGGCTAAATTGGGAAGTAATAAGAAAAACAGAAGGATGAGAAAACTCTTTGTTCATGTTGCTAAATCTATTTAGACTATCCAGGAGGTCATCAGCAATTGACCTCAGCTCAGACTTTTTCCCTTTTATTGACAGTTCAGCAACATTTGAAGAGCTTTATGTTCCTCACTCTATTTTTCCACAGTATTTTATAACTAAATAGGTTATTCTTTTATCCCTTTGCAAAATAGTTATATAGTGCAGCAATTAATTTTCAATATTTAATCCTTTAGTGCTCTAGCCACTGTATTTTATTGCTCCACCTTACTATCATTTTAATATCTTCCTAATTTAATTAACCCTGTAAATTCTGCTACATGACTGCATATTTTCTGCATAGTGACTATTACGAAGATATTCTGTTCACTGCATCCTAGGTCTGAATAGCTCCTTATCAGTCCTCCCTCCTTTTGTTGCTGCACTTTCATAAAGGTGAACTTTTAAAAATTGGGAGGGAAGATTATTAAAGAGGCAGATAGGAATTTCCTTGGACTTAGTTTTTCATGTTTCCAGAAATAGGAGTAATAGCCTTCTCTCAGAAAAAGCTTGAGCTTCCTCTATAGATTACCTTTAAACAATGGAAAACTAAAGTAATAATACGTGTTAGACAGAGGTCTCCCGCCATAGGTTATTAGGAGAGAGTTATTTTAAAATAATATATTGCTTAATGTTTTTGAATCATAAAATTTATCAGCCAATAATCTTTGGTTCCTAGAAACTATCAGTATAATTCCAAAGATTGGGCCAACCATAAGATAATGTTCCATCTTTGTCCAAAAGGATTTTATTGTAGAGTAGGAATCTTGGGATAACATCTATTTCATTGCTTCTATCTAATAGTCACATAGATTTGATAATGATGATGATGATGATGATGATGATGATGATGATGATGATGATNATAATAATAATAATAATAATAATAATAATAATAATAATAATAATAATAATAATAATAATAATAAAGTTGGAAGGGACCTTGGAGGTCATCGAGTCCAACCCCCTGCCCAGGCAGGAACCCTACACCATTTCAGACAAACGGCTGTCCAGTCTCTTCTCAAAAACTTCCAGTGTTGGAGCATTCACCACTTCTGGAGGCAGGTTGTTCCATTGGTTAATTGTTCTAACTGTCAGGAAGTTTCTCCTTAGTTCTAAGTTGCTTCTCTCCTTGATCAGTTTCCACCCATTGGTTCTCGTCCTGCCTTCAGGCGCCTTTTTAAAAAAAACTATGTGACTATTAGGACATAAAATATAGAACGTAGAATAATATGTTGGAAGAGACCTTGAAAATCTTCTAATCCAAAGCCCTGCTCAGGCAGGAGACCCTACTACACCATTCAGGCAAATTATCCAGTCTCTTCTGGAAAACCTCCAGTGATAGAGAACCCACAGCTTGATTCCTGTGGAGTAGGGCTAGATCTGCTAGCCCTATTACACAGGAATAAATTCCACTGATATTTGTTGCATCATCAGAAGCCATCAGTGCTAAATATTTGTTCACTAAGAGATTTTGGACCCATTTTTCTTGAATGAGTGCCACAGTGAAAGTAAAATCCAATTTCAGTGAAAACTAAAAAACCAGGCTTTGCTGTATATGATTCATAAACAGAGATCTTTTCTGAAATGACATTTACTTCAGGTACACTGAAAGATAGCTCAATATTATATCCATTTCCTTTGCAACAGTGCTTTTACCAACTTTCATAGGCTTAGCTATCTGTTTTCTAAAATATTTCATTAGCATCTCAAGTAGCCATAGAAACCTGTTCTGAGCAAGTAACGTGATATTTGTTTTATCTGATAATTATGCATCAATGATTCTCTCAGCTTTTTCATCAGGCTATCATCCAGCAGCTGGATCCTAGCTGTATAATTTTAAGTATAGCTAGAGTAAGAAGATTTCTGGAAGGGAAGAAGACTTCTTTATACTGATGCTTATACAGGTAGTCCTCCTTTAGTGATTGACTCATTTAGCACTATTCACAGTTACGATGGTGATGAATTTTTTTTTTAAATTATATTTTTATAAATGCAAATCTTTACATTTATGACCTTCACAGGTCTGTAAAGTAAAGGAAACCTGAAGTAACAGCCAGGTTGTTGGTCCCAATTTTGTCACTAAACAAGGATTATCTGTAAAATTCTGAGTCATCTAGGTACATTGTATCAGAAAATACACAAGGCTTTTAATATCTAATAATCCTGTTGCTATAAAACATAATTGTGAATTCAGCTAATGCAAAATTAATGCCCAACTGAAACCAATGCAATATTCTGCTCCTTCTTACTGGTTACGTATCTCCCAACCAGCATGACTATTGTGAATAATTCAAGTCCAGATGTTTTGAGAGAATACAGATCGCAAAAGATGGCTACAGTCAAATAATGTCAATGCACGTAAGTATTAAAATTTGCAATAGGGTGGGGCATAATTTCACAATCCAAACTCCTTTCATACATTTCCTGATGTTGCACATAAGTGCAGAAAGGGAAGGACTTGGATCATGATATTGTAGCCTCATCTTGGAGATGTTGACTGGATACATTCTACCAATAAGACTACAATTGTGAAGTTGTGAATGCTCCAACACTGGAAGTTTTTAAGAAGAGCCTGGACAGCCACTTGTCTGAAATGGTATAGGGTTTCCTGCCTGAGCAGGGGGTTGGACTAGATGACCTCCAAGGTCCCTTCCATCATCATCATCATCATCATCATCATCATCATCATCATCATCATCATCATCATCATCATCATCATCATATTATTATTATTATTATTATTATTATTATTAGTAGTAGTAGTAGTAGTAGTAGTAGTAGTAGTAGTATAGTGTTGTTGTTGCTGTTGTTGTTGTTATTATTATTATTATTATTATTATTATTATTATTATTATTATTATTATTACTATTATTACATATAGTAGAATCCTTTACTCATCGACCTGGGGATATGTTCTAGTGAATCCAGGTGGCTATAACTCTCAATAGACTGTATAGAACTGTGCTATTAATTTTACTTTAAACATCTGATATTTCAACCAGATAATCAATAGTAAAACCCATGATGTAAATGAAGAAGAAACATTTTCTTGAACAAATTTGTAACTTGTTTTGAAATCATCTTCAAATAATGTTGCAGCTGTTTTTGTGGTAAAATGATAATTGGTAAAATATTATAGTAGAAAATAATAATTGAAAAAATAGAATTAGCTTTTGCCATGGAGATGGGATCATCCCATCAGCTTCTTCGACAGATTTGTGTGAAACTGGGCCAGTTTATATTTAAAACAGCAGGTCAGATTTTGTTGTCCCCAATTGTTTTACTACAACTAAAAATCTGTTCAAGAACAGGAATCTCATATTTATTTTATTTAGGGTTTCATCCATTCTGCTTCATTTGCTTTTTTGTTTTTTGTTTATTTGGTTCACAGCTGTTCTTCCTGGCCTGTTATGAATGATGCTAACATCAGGTATTCTCAACCATCCCTCCTCAGCTTTTCATCAGTTCTTAATTATTGGATTTTTAGTGCCTTGTTTTTCAGAGCGTTGAAAGGTCTGCACAGCTGTTGCTCCACAGTTCCAGATTTGCATTTCCAGCTATGAAATCTTTTCTGCTTTAAGAAATGCTTTTCTTAAAATGCAAAGTTTTTGCTCATAAGTTGCAGTGAAGTGGGAAGACACTAGAAATAGTTTGAAAAAGAGGTTTCAAAGCATGTAGCACCTGACTGGCTCTTCAGAGCAGCTGTGTCTTTTCCTGGCATCACAGGGAATTTGTAATACTTATATCTGAGGGGTGGAAATTACAACCAGAGCTTTTCCCATTTTCATATTAAAGCTGTTTCCCTTCTGGCCATCACTGTGGTGACATAAAACCTCTCATTATTGTTTAAGTGGCATAACAATGATTAAATACCTCTAGAAGATGTGTAAATCCACAGGGAGGGCCCTGCCTAAGTATAAAAGTTGTGTGTAAGACTACAAGAAACACTAGTGTGTCAGAGGGAAAGACCCTGTCTGGCCCATGATTGGGCCATTTATGGTCCTTGACCTATTAATCTAGTTGCATACTACTGCCAGAATGATACATAGCAATAGTTTAGGTCAAGGATTTAAATGGTTAGTTTGTTTTGTTTTCATTTAGTGTGTGGGTAAGCCTAACCACTGTAGAGTATAAACAATGTTTGTCATGGTGTATGGACTCAGCATTGTTATTTATTCAGCAAATAATGGTTCAGCCATGGCTTCACATGATGCGTAAACAAGCTTGTATATGTAAAAAGCTTTGGATAGATTTATAATTCCTGTTCAATCATATATCCCAACAAGTCAGATGATCTCCACAGAGATGGCACCATAGATGGCCAATGCAAGCTACAATGATGTTGCATGTAGCATGATATGATTGCACACCTGCATTATGTAATTTGTATCATTTGCATGATGATGCCATAGCAAGCATAGCATCCCTTGCCTACAGTCTCCTGTGGATTCCCATAACCAATACCATCTAGATCAGTGTTTCTCAACTTTGTAACTTTAACATGTGTGGATTTCAGCTCTCAGAATTCCCCAGCTAGCATGGGAATCGAAGTCCACACATCTTAAAGTTGCCAGTGATGATAGATCAAGCTCCCCAGCCAGGTAATTTTGAAGTGACAAGTTCACCAGTTACTACCTCTCCCAGGAAAACAGAGCAATCACACTAAATGTTCCTCCAACTCCCTCACTGTCTTATTATGTTCTGAGAAAGAAAAGCAAATAATTGGACTTACCATTTTTATCTGCTCTTCTCAGAATCTAAGAGGGAATAAATCAATATATATCAGTATCAACAAAGAAATATTGTAATACTTACAAGGACACACTTATACTTTTCTAAACATAGCAATGTTTTAAAGGATTTTTTAAAAAGGCTTATCAATTATGATCCCAGTACAGACAATACACAGTACAGATATATTTTTGAAGAAAGGTGCATTTAGTGATGGTATTTTCTTTAGATCCATAGGTGGTGCACATTTGCAATTGATTAGATGCCAAGATTGCTCTTGTATTTGGTGCCAGGTAAAATAATTCACTTTTGTCAGGTTTTCTAATCAATTGTGGGATGATGTATCAGCCTGGCTGAAGACAATTACAGGGAACACTGAATAGGTGTTCTCATTTGATGTTCTACTTCTTTGTGGTATTCTGGGAACATTTTACAAAAAAAGACTGGTGTTGGAAATGTTGATCCACAGTGCATCCATACATCTCAGTAAGGATCTGAACTACCAATCATGTGTAAATCCACAATGGAATAGACTTTTGTAATTTCATCAATTAATTACATGGATGGATTTCTGGTAGGTAGAATCCCCATACTTTGTTGACCCATTTTCATGAAAAAGTGTCCAAATGTATAGCTATTCGGTATTTGAGGATTTATCTATATGAGGACTGGAATCACCTGTGACACTGAATATATTTGATGAATTTTAACTAGATATTCTCACTTCTCATATTGGCACATATTTTAATATGTGACTTCAGAATATTAAGACTACTGATATATAGTATTGTCTAACAAAGAATGGTATTTCAGAAGACATAAAATAGTGTTTAGGATTTAATATATTTGTGCAATTGACAACAAAAGATTTTACCCTACCTTCCATATCCAAACCTATCAAGAGCTTCTAATAATCTAAAAGCATTTCAATTTGGAAAAAAAAATACATACTGAAATTTGTAAATAAAAATTAAAATGTTTTATTTGATACTTGATACATGAAGTTTTTAAATATAATATGTTGCTAATTCTGTACCAAGATTATTTTTTGCCTGTTTGCAATAACATTATAACAAAACTGCTTTAAACAATACTCTTGTGATTTTTACTGATGTTTTAACATTTTGTATGTATACAGCCATTGGAAGTTGAAAAATCACCTATATATTGAAATGAAAAATAATCCATTTAAATACTAAATTCTATGTTTATTGCATTTATCTATTTTCCATAGGAACTATTAGATCCAACAATAATTCACTAATTAGTTTGAAAGGTTAGCATTTTCTCTTTGATTTATTTTTAAATCAAACATGGTCCTAACAAATTGTTATTCTATCATTTATGACAATTATATTTTGCTTTTGTTCCAGGAGTTCCAAGTGTTGTACATGAATATCCTCCTTTTATTTTTCACCATGCTAATTTAATGAAACATATTAATCAGAGAGATAATAAAGGAACTAAAATCATCCTATGGCTCAGCTGATTTTAAAAACCACATCTCACCTGCCCTAAACCAAGACCAGAACCACTTTTCCTATTATTGCTTAGCACACAAAATAAAGTGGGTACATAATGCCCACCAATCATGCACTGGTCTAAGTTGTACCAAAGATTTATCATTATCATTTGAGACCATCCTAAGGAAGCATCAAGTAATCTAAAATTCACAACACATTTTCTAAATTTCCTATCCTGAACAACCAACTCTTTTGCTTTGGAAAGATACTTTATTGATATTAGAGCAAATTGAATCACTCCTGTCATACAGAATCATTGTGAATAATTTTGTAAATGCCGCATTTTAAATACTTACATTTTTTTTAAAAAAATGTGGCATTTTTATAAAATCTGAATAGAAGAACTAGTAAGCTGGCATTTTACTACAAAGCATGAGAAAAAACACTTTCCCTTTTCTTGGTTGTGTTTTTAAATGTCTAATAAAACAGCATGGAAAAACTGTTGATCTAAATCTGTTTTTCTTATATAGAGCAGTGCAAAACAGCTTAATGTATTTGCAATGGTCCAGAACCTGTGATTTGTGCCTCAGGTCGTTTAGCATTCAGCCAGAGGGATTTAATCTGGAGGACTCTTAATAGGGCTCATATCAAATAACTGCGATCTAGGTATTAGCATCATTTGACAGGATAATCTCCTTAAGATCAGGGAATTCTTGCTACACATCGATTTGGGGTGGGCAAACAGTCAACAGGTTGAGGCTTCCGCACACAGAGAGGAGCAAAAGCCCAACCTGTTACATGTTTGCAATAATAAAAAAAAAGAAAGGAAGGAAGGAAGGAAGGGAGGAAGGGATGCCCTCCCACCCCCACCCCCGTCACCCCCAGTTGGCCGACCTCCATCTCGTTCACAAGAGAAAAGGGTCGAACTTCGCTGGCGCCCAAGGACGCAGCAGATCAAAGCCCGAAAAGGGGAGGCGAGGGACCCGCCGCGCTTACATCCAGGAAGATGGAGAGCCCCTTGGTCAGGGTCAGGGCAGAGCGGAGCTCCTCGGGGGAAGAGGAGGCAGGAGCTGCGTCCGGGTTCTCAGCGCCATCCATGCTTCGCTCTGGAGCTTCCTTTGCGACTATGCGGGGATGCGAGGAGGGAGGGCGGCAGCTGCTGGCGGCTGTTCCTCCCGTTGCCGGCGAACCCCCCCCCCTCCGCTCCGGCCCTTCCCCGCCTCTCAGCCGAGTCCCGATTCGCAAGGCGACCACGACGAGCCGCGGCGTCCGAACGAGGGAGGGAGCGCGCGCTCAGCCCTCGGTTGCCGCCAGCCGTGGCGCCGCCCTCACCTGTCCTTTCTGTTCTGCTCGCCGCCAAGTGCAGCCATGAATCGACGCTGCTTCCCTTCCGTTTGCAGCTGGGCGAAACCGAAGTTGGAGCATGTGCAGAGTGCCATACAGTACTTTTATGCTTGGGCATCCATCAGCTGAACGCTTGCTTGCACAGACTTGAACTCCAGCACGAAAAAAGAAAATAAATGAAAAGAATAAATGAAACATCATTATAAGGCAGAAGTAATAATAATAATAATAATAATAATAATAATAATAATAATAATAATAATAATGATAATAATGATAATGATAATGATAATGATGATAATGATAATGATAAAGTTGGAAGGGACCTCGGAGGTCATCTAGTCCAGCCTCCTGCTCAGGCAGGAAACCCTATACCATTTCGGACAAATGGCTGTCCAGTTTCTTCTTAAAAGCCTCCAGGATTGGAGCACTCAAAACTTATAGAGGCAAGTCGTTCCACTGGTTAATTGTTCTCACTGTCAGGAAGTTTCTCTTAGTTCTAGATTGCTTCTCTCCTTGATTAGTTTCCATCAGTTGCTTCTTGTCCTGCCTTCAGGCGCTTTGGAGAATAGCCTGACTCCCTCTTCTTTGTGGCAGCCCCTGAGATATTGGAATACTGCTATCATGTCCCCCCTCGTCCTTCTCTTCGTTAAACTAGACATATCCAATTCCAGCAATCGTTCCTTATATGTTTTAGTCTCCAGTCCCCTAATCATCTTTTCTGCTCTTCTCTGTACTCTTTCTAGAGTCTCAACATCTTTTTTACATCGTGGTGACATCTTTTTTACATCGTGGTGGATGCAGTATTCCAAGTGTGGCCTTACCAAGGCATTGTAAAGTGGTATTAATACTTCACGTGATCTTGATTCTATCCCTCTGTTAATGCAGCCTATATACTAAATATATATACTAAATATAAACTAAATGGTTAATTTCCACAAGTATACAAAGTTCCTTGCTAACTCAGATGAAATAGTCCTCTAGCCCAGCCAGAAATTTCTAGACAGTCTAGAAAGAGGCCATGGGCTTTCGAAGACTTTCTGCTTTTAAACATGGAAGTTGAGGTGCTCTCCATCAATCTTAGAATCCAATGAAATAGGAATTTCTTCTCAAATTTGCACTCTGAAGGATGTCAGATGGAAACGTTTGTTCCATATAAATAAAAGACTGAAAGAAATCGCCAATACTGTTTTTGTACTGCACTCTTTGTTCAACAAACTGCAATGAGGTAACCTCTCAAAACATATTAACTACAAATTGTGTTTTACAAAGAATACTGGCTTGGTTCACAGAATACACAAAACAGCAATCAAGCAACCCATGTGTTGATTTCGCATTCTATGCAAACTGAGTCAGTATAGTTACTTTATGCCTCAGTGTATGTCATGCAAAGCATGAAAACTGGATTCATTAAGCCAACCTGGTTATGTGAATCATGGTAAGGAGATTGTGGGCAAGTTGATGGCATACTTGGAAATCTTCAAGAAGATTTTTGGGGATCTTTTAAAATAATGCTTCTTGTCAAAGTGTGCACTCACAGCCGATTTGAAATATATTTGCAATGCTAATATCTGTCCAAATTATAAGAATTCA
Source organism: Protobothrops mucrosquamatus (assembly GCF_001527695.2). Lineage (NCBI taxonomy): Eukaryota > Metazoa > Chordata > Lepidosauria > Squamata > Viperidae > Protobothrops > Protobothrops mucrosquamatus. The sequence goes on along the minus strand of NW_015386565.1, from coordinate 344,644 downwards.
AGTTCTTTTTTTCTTGTCTATTTTCATCTGTGGATGAAGAATAACAATGAAAGAAAACTTCCATGCATGGAAATCACACAGAGAAAAGACTAATTCTATTTAGTGTTGCATCTGCACTGTTTTTACTTTCAAATAAGTGATCCAGGGAATTCAAATAATAGTCTCTGACAATAGCACATTTTTCTCATTTCCCTCAACAAGTTCTGTTATTTATTCCTTCAAACCAGCACTGACTTGGAGGAGGGGTTTGAGAAATTTGAATGCTTGGTTGATAATTATTTATTCTGCAGCTTGTGGGATTCTCTTTATTAGCATATTGCTGCATCGTAATATTCTTTTCAGAGAATAAAACAAGGTTCTTTAACAGAATAACAGAGTTGGAAGGGACCTTGAAGGTCTTCTAATCCAACCTCTGCTGAAGCAGGAGACCCTATATGCCATTCCAGATAAGTGGCTTTCCAGTCTCTTCTTAAAAACCTCCAGTAATGGAGTACCCACAAGTGCTGAAGGCAAGTCATTCCACTGGTTAACTAAGGGAATTTCTCCTTAGTTCTAGGTTGCTTCTCTCCTTGATTAGTTTCCAACCATTTTTCTTGTCTTGCCTTCTGATGCTTCAGAAAATAGCTCTATACCCTCTCCTTTGTGGCAATCCCTCAAAATATTGGAACACTGCTATCGTGTCACCCCTACTCCTTTCTTTCACTAGACTAGCCATACCCAATTCCTACAACCATTCTTTTTTATAATGGGGTGACCAAAACTGGATGCAGTATTCCACATGTGATCTTACTTTTTTTTTTTTTTAGCTTTGACTTTTTGCTGGAGGTAATTTATAGATACTATCCCTTCTCACAGCCCTTTCAATTTCCAACTCTGCTCTGAAAGGCTGCCAATTTTGTAGGAGGGGAATCTTACTGTAGGAGGGAAAATCTACAGATAAAATGCAAGATTTTGTCCAGATTCATATATCCTTTCTCACATACTGAGGCCTTTGATTGCTCTTTGACTCAGGAAGAAACAAATTGTTTGCTAGACCTTTTGGGATGATTTCAACCTCATTCTGAATTCAAGGCCTATTCCTATGACTTCCTTCAGCCCTGTTAATTGTGGGCCAATTCATACAATTATTGTCAGGATTATTTTGATTAGGTCAACACATTGCTCTACAAGCAGCTGAATTGTTTTGGGTTTTTTTTTTGTGGATAATATTCTTTTTGTGGGGCCCATGCAAAAGGCTTGCCAACTTTCTAATTGGCTGAGCAGCTAATATCTTCTGCAGTAGCTGTCTATGTAGGCATTACAACAGAGCAATGTTTATCTCCATGCTGTGAAATGCTCCACCTGCTGATTTCTTCAGATCTAGTTGTCAAGTAGGCTTGAGTGAGATATAATTTGCATCATTCCCCTCTAGCTGAGACACACACACACACAGAGAGAGAGAATATGCTCTTCAGCAGGAGGAGACTCCTGCTGGAATCTTCTCAGTAGGTTTCAAAACAAAGTTTTGTTGACAGCATTCTGTACTTAATGTGGCTGTGCAAAGCTTGGAGGGGGTACTTTGCTTTCATGTTGCTTTGAGCACAGCAGCCTTCAAAGCTGCTTTATTAAATAACCTTCAGACCCGACTTCTAAAAGCAAAGGAAAGTGGCTGCATTGTTTTGTTGTGCACTTCTGCAAGGCCTTGTTTGGAAACTGGAAGAAGCATCTGTACAGCTCATCTGTGTGACCAGAAGACTCTCTGGACATTTGTAGACTGCTGTTGAAAAACCTGGCAAGACCTGTGAGTGACACAAATTTCCTTTGATGGGACAAATCACATCACTCCTGTTCCTCTGTGCATAACTGTGACATAAGGATGAAACAGAGTCACAAAAATCATTCCTCACATTGATGTGATACCATTTATATATAATTTTCAATTGTTACTCCATTGTCCCCAGACTTGATCATCAATATATTTCATTTTCAGGTTTCCTAAGATTCACTGCAAATTGTACAGCTTCTCAGTCAAAAACACAATATCCAAATGAGTATTTTGTAAGATATTATTAATAAAATTTTATTAATAAAAAAGAATCCAACATCCATTATAGAACAAAACCTTTGTTAAGTTCTAGTCAAAAGTTTATGAAAGATTGTGAGTTCTTTACAGTCTTCACTGCTTTTGTTTGTAGCTTGATTAATGGCTGTCATTGCTGTAAGCTTAAAACAGAGAAAGAATACATATTAATTAAAAGGCCACTATTTTACTAATTTATTTCTCTGCTTATTTTTTGTCATGCATTATTTAATGGATTTGAAGCTAATACAAAGGAAAAGCAAAAATATATTGCTGGATTCCAAATTATATTTATTATATTATGTTTATAACATTTTGTTTATATAGATTGCACTCTTTTTATTATTTTTATAGATTGTGTAAAAAGGTTTACAATTCCATGTTTGATGGAAAGAAGGAATACACATTTAAAAGTAAATTTGCAACAAAATAATAATTCATACAAGATAAGCATAGTTCTGTAATTGGGACTTGCACTATAATTTTAAACAAATTAATTTAGAAATGAGCTTCATACAACTGGGTGAGCTTAGCTTTGGATAAAGAAGTTCAGAATTCCTTGTTAGTTGGCAGATAATTATACTTTGGTCTTATGCAGATTCTTTTATTCTTAGGAGCACAATATGAAATTATCAGTCACTGTTAGTTAGGTACCTTTGTGGCAAATCTGACCTCCAAGGACTGTATTAACAAAATAATAAAGGCAGAATAAGTAAATAAATAGCTGTCTTGTTCTATTCCTGATGACAAGCCAAAACTCTTCTAAGGAAAATTCATCCATCTCTTTGATCTTACCCTTATTATCTATCGATCCTTGATTCCTTCAGTTTTGTTTGATTTTAATGAGGCATTTTGGTGGAATCTGTGTTTTGGGATATGTAATCTGGTAAAATGTCCAACCTAGACTCCCAGCTATTGTTTTTCAGTTCATAAAAAAAGGAAGATACTTTCTTTCTTTGAGCCCTGTTCTGAAATCTCTCCTTGAACAAGAAAGAGGCAGAGGGATGACATCAAATACCAGTGAAGGCATTCACTGTTGCTGCATTTCTTCCAGCCCAGCTGTCTTGTTTGACAGGACAGCCAGGTGGTGGTAGAAATCCCCTAGCAGAAGACAACTCTATCCTTGAACATTACTGTATTTTTTTTCTTTAAAGTTGGTGCCTTTCTATAGATGCAATTAATTATGCAATTAATTATTTAACAGTAAAATCAAAGATTAAAATGTAGTTAACAATGACAGTTAAACCAGTGAATCAACTGAATAACAGAATAAATAAAATACACATTTTATATTTCAGAGAATTTCTAATTTCCTGTTCTATAGAAGCCCTTGCTTTCATTTCTACTCTTTCTGACTCAGTTCACAGAATGCTCTTTAATTCATAATTTCTTCAACAAACATGCCCTCTCCTGGTCTAAAGAGAGAACTATCTGAATTGTTTTGAAAGAACAAATTTTGCATATGAATTTACCATTCCACTAAACTACTTGTAGCATCCTAAAAACTAACAATCTGAGGCAAAATAACTTAACACTAAACTAAATTTTGAGAGCAATTTATTGCAACATGGCTAACTCATACTGCTATGTTAATAGTCTGACATTTTCCTAGTTATAACATTGAAAATGTTTGATCAATCTACATTTGCATCAATTCATCTGAGTAGCATTAAAAATATTTAACCAATTCATTGTTTTAAAAGCCTTGTTAATTTTCAAAGTAGTCATTAATGTTTTCCCCCAAAAGGTCTTTAAATCCTTTAGATCCTAGTGGGAGATTATAATATTTTGTTGCTTAGTAGTGTTTACTGTAATTAATTATTATCTAGTTAACTGCTTTTAACTAGGTTTCAAAGCAATTAAGATATAATGGTAAAAATAGTCATTGACAGATGAGATAAAGGATGCAAGAAAATTAAGGCCATCTCATAGTAATCAAGCCCAATGAAGCAAGAATTCCATAGATTTCAGCAAGGTCTCTTTAATCCATCTGGAATAAATTCAGAATCTTAAATAATAAAAAAATTCCCAGGCTCATTTACAGATTTAAGGCAGAGGCTCACTGAATACCTCATGATTCTTTTCCCCAGATTTCCCTCCTGGGCTGAGTTGTCTTTTATAAAATAATCTATGAATTCAACTGCTTTCCCTTTCTTTCCTTTCCCAGTTTCCCACAATTTCTCTTTCACACAGAATTCCTTTTATTCACATAGGCCAGGGGTAGGCAACCTTGGCTCTTTTATGACTGGCTCAGGAATTCTGGGAGTTGAAGTCCACGAGTCATAAAAGAGCCAAGGTTGCCTACCCCTGACATAGGCAAACTATGACAAGGTACTGATCCATTTGTATGGTGTGAAATGTTGTGGCTGTGGCATTTGTAAAGGGAGAAAAGGGCATAAGCAGTATCACAGTACCACGATCCAACCACTACCTTTTTCTCTATTTTTATTTATTTATTAAATAAAATTTTATTTAATAATTTAATTTGAATAATTTATTTTATTTATTAAATCCATACACTGCCCATCCCACTGTTACAGCAAATCTGGAAGGCTTACCACACAATATAAAAATACAAAGATAATACAAAACAATTAAAAATTAAGAAAGATTAAATATGCCTTATGACGTCATATTCCAACAGGGCAGGCTTACACCAGTGGTCCCCAACCTTTTTGGCACTAGGGACTGGTTTCATAGAAGGCAATTTTTCCCTGGACTGGAGGGAGGGAAGAGTTGGAGCATGCAGCCTAGATCCCTCGCATGTACAGTTTATAATAGGGTTCATGCTCCTATGAGAATCTAATGCCTGAATATCTGAGGTGGAGCTGAAGCGGTGATGCTAGCCCTAGGAATTGGCTGCAAATACAGATGAAGCTCACCTGCAGCTCATCTCCAGCTGTGCAGTCTGGTTCTAACAGGCTAGGCACAGGTACCGGTCAACGGCCCAAGGGTTGGGGATTCCTGACTTATATCCTAACACTGTTTTCACTCTGCCATACAGCTTGCATTGAGAATTCCAATACAGACTTTCCCCACAAAGTGGGTAGAAGATCCATATTCGAATGTCAAAAGATAAAAAAAGCATGGTAACAAAACAGACTGTAGTCTCTTTTCCTTTTTACTCATGTATATATTGCAACGCCAGCACCTGTATTCTGAAATTATGGAGCCATAGCAGATCATTAGCATATGATTAAATAAGTCAGAATATATCCTTTGCCTTCGGATTTCCCAGCATACAATAGGAGCCAGTTCTAATCCAGTTAGATAGTATGTCACTAGATTAATACAGTATAACAAGTCCTCAAGATATGACTGGTCACTTAGCAGCTGTTCAAAGCTATGATAGATCTCCCCCTAAAGCTACATAAAAATCTAGGGTGACATCTGGACCAGCTGATGAGTCCAGAATTTGATCCACCAAAACAAGCTAAATAAAAATAATAATTTTGTATAAAATGGTTTTGAGGTACATAGGAAACATATGTAGTTTCCTTATTTTGGGTTTAAAAAACACTATATAACTATTAGATTAACTTCAGAAATATAAGCATAGGGTAATTTCCAGTTATAAGAAGGCTTTCTTTTTTTAGATATTTCTAAGTATCATGGATTACAGCTAGGATTATTGCAGAATATAATTAAGAAAAACATCTATGACATATTTCAAACATAGTAGTAGGCCCATAAAAATAAATCTAAACCATAGTAATATTGACTATCTTTATAATCAAGAAAATGAAATACTAAATATCCTTCACAACAATGGCAACTAACTAAGGAGAGAAGCTTGCCTTAGAAGTTGTGGGTGCTCCATCACTGAAGACATTCAAAAAGAGACTGGACAACCATTTATCTAAAATGATATAGGGTCTCCTGCTTGAGCAGGGAATTGGACTAGAAGACCTCCAAGGTCCCTTCAATAGAACATATTCTATACTCTGTGTTCATGGTGCTTATATTTTGCATCACTGGAGAGTTGATATTAAACAAAATATTATCCTACATGCTTCATCTCAACATCCACTAATACCCTGTAGATTACAGATGAAATTTAAGTTTTATAGTTTGTACAGACTCTATAAAATACTTGCAATTATATTTTCTTGAAATATACCACAGCATGTTGAATTAAAGATGCCCAAATGTAGAGTTACAATTTCAGTAGATAGAAACAGTAGATAGTTAAGATTTCCACTGAGTCTATGGGAGGTAGATATTTTATACAGATATATATTATTGAGAATATTTATATAGCAAGATAGAGCCTCTCAAATATTTTTGGCCAAACTGAGGTTGCATTATGATGATGGTGGTATAAATTTATCAGACTTTCAGCTTTACAGTTGGGCTTTTATTTCAGGACCTGTTTTCTATGGAATGGAAACTTTCCTGAATATTAGTTTCCTTTAGGCCCAATTAAAAAGCAAGTACATGGCCTTTTGAAATCTTGGCAAGTATAAAGGAGAAGTAAACAGAGGGTTTTTTTCCCAGCCTTGAAAACTGTAGACATATGATGTTATGGAATTATCCAAAATTGAAGATAGAAAGGATTTCATTTTATTGGAAATCTGGAATATAAATAAATTATTTTATTTACAATGATTATTTTAAATATTTTGAAAGATGACATATGGCTACTTATTACTCATTTCATCTGCTTGGCAAGGTGGAATGAATAATTGAAATATCAGTCTTGGAAAATCAATGGGCTTAAGTCAGTGGTGACGAACCTATGGCACGCATGCCAGAGGCAGCACTCAGAGCCCTCTCTGTGGACACGCGCACTATCATCCCAGCCCTGCCTCTCCCCATGCCCCCCTCCTCACCAGCAGCCCCCCTGGAGGAGAGTCGTCCCTGGGCGCGGCCCGTGCACAGCAGCGCAGCCAAGGATATGGCAACTGGGCAGCAGGGACAAGACTCCACCATCACACCCTGTCGTGTGCAGATGATGCTGTGGGGCACGGGTGGAGGGCGTAGCCACCATGGCACAGCTGGGCCGCCTGGGCGATCTGCTGCGGCGGGCCTTGGAGGCAGTGGGTGGCCCTGTGGGCAGGCGGGGGTGGGCGGAGCAGGCGGGAGGGGTGGGGCGGTTTTGGGGCACTCGATCTCTAAAACGTTCGCCATCATTGGCTTAAGTCTTCTGAAATGTAATGTATTGCCTATGATTTAAGAATGAAAATTGTTTTATACTGTATTTATACTTGAATATTTTTTAAAAATGGGGTATCAGATTTTCTTTATTGATACAGCGTTGGTACAGTAAGAAATTTGAGTTCATTAACTTTGCTCATGTTCAGCCATAATTCTATTTTGATTTCAAATAATAATATATATATTTAAAATAGTTTTGTAAAGAAATGCAACATTTAAATATGTTATTGTGTTGCTAAAATATGGAATTTGTTATTTTATGAAGAACTTTGTCTTTTTCATCTTCTAAAGAAGATAATCTGGCAGAAATGGAAAGAAATGTATATTTCTGTTGTTAAGAAATAGATTGAAAATGTTCTGAATATTCTTTATATACTGAAATGTTTTTATAGACAAAAATGAAAAGATAGAACCATGTTTTTAAATTATTTAGACGTAATGGTAAATTTAAGGAGAATTACTAATTCCAAACTAACAGTATATAGATTTTATATTTTGTTAATATTTAGCTTATTGTACCCTCTGTCACATACACTGTGCATGTATGTTTTTAATATGGTATAATCAGTAATATTTTATTTATTTATTTATTTATTTAATCCCATTTATACCCCGCCCTTCTCCCGAGGGACTCAGGGCGGCTTACAGGTAAATAAAAACAGTACAATACAATAGATATCTCTAAAAGCCAAATTAAAATATATATTAAATAACCTGTATTAAGTTTAATATTATAAAATCCCTTTAAAATCCCTATAAAATCCCCCCCTNGCCATGTCTTGAGGGCACGGCGGAAGGAGGGGAGATCCGGAATAATCCGGATCTCTGGGGGGAGTTCGTTCCACAGGGTGGGAGCTCCCACAGAGAAGGCCCTCCCCCTGGGGGTCGCCAGCCGACACTGTTTGGCCGACGGCACCCTGAGGAGGCCCGCTCTGTGGGAGCGTACCGGTCGATGGGAGGCAATCTGCGGAGGCAATCTGCGGTAATATATTTTACTATGTTGTAGTTCTTACATGTTGCCCCTACAGTTTAAAAGCCTTAATGAAAATGAATATATATATTTAAAGTATTGCATAAGTTAGCATAGACCATATTGCATCATATTGGGGGACGGGGTAAGACTTCTGGAACCAAAAATATAACACTTGTCCCACCAATTCTTGACTAGTCATACAGCATTTGCTTTACCTCTGAATTCTGGGATTTGTTTTCCTCTTCTATAACTATTTGGCTGTCTTTCTCTTCTTCCTTTACAAGTATGAGTACCCTCATGACTTTTTATTGCTTTTAACCACCTAATTAAAAAACTAAAGTCCTTTGTGACGCAATTCTTCAAAATCCTGTTTATCTGCAGACTATATTAAATCTTCTGTGTAATTTTGCTAATACTTATTCGCTCTTTGTTATAATTCCAGACTGGACAACTATTTGGCTTCTTCACTTCCTTGTTTTGTTTATATTTGGAGGAGCTTTCTTCTGTTAATATATTTTCCCATGACATTTGATTTTCTAAGCCATCATTCCTTTCCCTCTTGTTATTTTAATTTAAGCTTCTTTTCCTAATCCATACAATTCTCTGAAATAAATCCTGGGAAAGTACTCCTCCTGTGCTCCTTAGAGGTAATTAAGAGCAAAGAAAAGCTAATTTGAGATACACCCAAACAGGAAACCCCCCTTTAAAAAGCAGTTAAATCTCTTACAGACATTTAGTGGGAATTTCCATTAAAATTGAGAAGATGATGAGATGGGGCAATGGCTTGAGAATAGGTCCTGCAGAAATGGTCTGTGGGCCACTATCACATCTGAAAAAGAAACCCATGTGGATTTGTGCTAAATGGGTCTTAAAGTTCAGCAAATATCATAGGACTACTTTATACTGTAATGAAATAACATCTTTACCTGTTATGATTGCTGTCCTGCAGAAAATTTGATGAGTCAGATCCCATAGAAATCAATGAGGAAAATCTAGGGCTTTGTAACCTTCCTCTACTCCAGGTTCACCATGCTACTGGAAAATTAACATTAACAAATGGAATAAAATGACCATTCGTGTACATCTTTTTCAGAACCAGGAGTACCAAATTTTAAAATAATATGAAGTGAAAAAGAAATATGTTTGTTTGTATAGGGATTGTACAAAAGGCTATTCTTGTTATTAGCCTAATGACCGCTACTTTGCTTCTGTACACTGCGCTTGCATTAGGGACACCATTTTGTGAAGGCAGGAAGATCATGTACACCAGACATGTCCAACTCGCGACGTCACTTGACGTCGCGCGACATATCGGAGCTTTTTCCCCATTGCCGGCAATGGGGTGGGCATGGTTTCTTCATGATGCGTCCGGCCCGTGGGCCGGCAGTTTGACACCCCTGATGTACATAGACCCAGAGACAGGGGAAAAAGCGAGAAAGTAATGAAAAATAATTGGTTAATATTCTGTGTGCCAACAAGTGTCACCTTGTGATTGGTTGTTATCTGTGTATAAATAGAAGTGCCTAACTGATCACTGTGTGGCACTTCTGAATGCAGCTGCCAGTATTTCAGACAGGGTTCCACCCAGCAACTTCACTTGGCCAAATAAGGTTGTGTTTGACTTGGAAGCCTCTGCTTGAGTCTCCTGATTTTCCCTCTTGGAACCTCAAGTTCTTCAGGTAGCTGCTGACCCTTACATTTTGAAGTGGGCAACTATACACAGTTCAAGAAAAAAATAGTACCATAAAACTGAAAATCCTTTCTTGCAATTATCACCTGTGGTTTTTTTTTCCATATTTGGAAAACCATGTGCGCCCTTAAAATTCATCAAGTTCTAACATGGAATTTGCTTCTGAACATGGTATTTCATCAAATATTCTTATTGGCTGACTTATTATTATTCTAATGTATACTGTATCTAGCTTTTTAACCCAAGGTGTGGTATCATCAGAGATGAGTAAAGAAAAACAATGATTTCACATGTCTTTGACGCATTGTTTCTTATAATGCAGTTGTTTTAGTCATTCTAGCAGCCATTTCATGCTCCTGACTCATGTTATTTGTTTTTAATGATTACACCTAGCTCTTTCTCAAAAGTAGTGTTTCCAAGCCGTGAATCCCTCATCTTATATTATGTCCTACATTTTTTCTCTGCAAATGTAATGCAATATGTTTCTTCCTGTTTAAGGACATCTTGTTCTTTGTCCAGTCTTCCAAGCTGTCCAGATTAGACTGTAAACTCATTCTATCCTCTTGGATGTTGTCCAGACCTCCAGACCTCCCAATCTTGTTCATCTGCAAATCCGATAACCAGTCCATCAGTCCCATCATCCCAGTCATTAATACAGATGTTGAATAACACTTCTCAAACCAGATCTCTACTACAGAACTCTGCTGATTATTGCTTTCCAACTCAGTGTAGAGCCATTAATGCTGGTTCAATTAAGGTGGTTAGTCAGCCAGTTATAGACCCACCTTGTCTTAAAAGCTAGGCAAAATTAATTATTATGACAATTCTAAAGATCTGGATGATCATAGTATATTATATTTTAAGTATTATAGTTTTACGCACTCACAGAAAGAGAATTTTGTATGAAAGAGCACGCTACTATCTGTGCAGTTGCAATGTGAAATTAAATTTATATCCGTATTTTCAAAAAGGATCAATATAAATTACAAACACACATCTAGATGAATTTTCTATTACCATTTTTATTCTTTTAAATATATGTCTATAATATCTGGTGAGTGTCTCTGAATCAATAAGGATGTTAACAGAGAATATGGGAATATTATGCCATGCTGACAATGCTAGAGGTGTGAAATCATGCATGATTGAATTGATCATATCAATAAACACATAGAACATAAAAGTTTATTTTTTAAAGTCAATTTGAATTAATTTTCCATGCTTTATAAAAGAATAGATGTGAACCCAAACCACGATGTTAGGAAAAAGTCTTAATCATGATAACTACTGCTACTCCTGATAACTATTTGCTACTTTTATAGCATGTAGACCAAGTTTAATGGAAGCTGTTCCTTTTTTTAAATTAATTCTTCCCTTTATCCTTTATGATGTTATTCCCCAACAATGACAGATGTAACCTATTAGGTATATTTTGAATTAGAGGAAATGCTTTCAGATTGTTGTGACTGTAATGATCTATGAAAGTTTTCTAGGTCTTGTGATCAAAAGTTACATTGAAACATTTCATAGTTTTATCCTTCCATATTCAGAGCTGGGGGGGGGGGGGAATGACACATTCCAACTGTTTGGGAATGTTTCCATGCTGCCTCCACTTTCACTCTTCAGTCTCTAACCTTTCAAATAATTTGATCTTACAAAGCTAATGACAAGGAACGAATGTATGCATTTCTTTATTACATGCAAAAATTTCCTACCAGTTCCTGTGAGGTGAAGCTGTCTCGTTATAAGATCCAAAGTCCAAGAGCCGGAAGTGTGTCAAACAGTGGTTCCTGCAAATGGAGACATGGACTTTGTGTTCATCTCCAGAGAGCTACAATGTTGAGCAAGAGACTAGTTTTATTGCCATTTCAACTAGGCCACAGTTGATCAACTCTCAAACACCTGCGATGCTGTTAGATTTCAAGAACCTGGAAATGCATTTGAATTTTAAAAGTATCCATAGCTTCAGTTGTCCCAGTGAAATACAGAAAAACATCTGAAAATAACTCCATGTTATAAAACTAATTGGTAAACTATTACACCTATGCCCTGCATCGTCCAACTACACTTGATAAACTCATTTTGCTTTCACTAGGATTGGTAGCTTGCCTTTATTTTTTGCAAATCCTTTTATGGTTACTGTGGATGTTGGTGTCACATAAGGTATCTAGTCCTAGTTCTCTTTAGTATTTGATAATTCCCCCTCCCCTTTAAACCCTCTTAAATTAAAGTCAACTACTAATACACTTCCTTTAAATTTTATTCAAGAAATATGTTAAAATTATTTTGTACCTGGAAAAGTGTCTATCATCTGAACCTTAATACCTGGGCAGAAACACATTGGCTTCAAGTCCTGCAATATACATGTATGTGGATTTTTGGTTTCAATTTAATTTTATGGTTGTGGATGTGTAAACAAGGTCACATATACAGGAAAGTAAAAGAAAAAATGTTCTTAATTTAAAACCTCAGGCAAAACCTAAATACTGTCTAAAGTGAAAAGAAAGATTGATTTTCCACTAAGCGTTTTAAAAGCTTTATTATTTCTAGAGTAGCATGGCATTTCTCCTGATTGTAGAAACAGGCTCCCCTTTCCTAGGTGAAATTAAAAATGCTATCAGCAATACCTACTAAAGCAGCGGTTCTCAACCTATGGGTCGCGACCCCATTTGGGGTCGATCGACCATTTCACGGGGGTCGCCAAGCAAGGCTGTCCGCCATTTTTTCCCCCTTTTCCGGCGGGTGCCTTACCTCCCTTGAGCTGGGCCAGCTGGTGGTCGGCCTGCTCCGTCTCTGCCGCTTGCCAGCTACGCCTTGGTCGGTGCAGGGGGCGGAACCACGCATGTGCGGCGCTCCCGGGCAGGGAAAGTCCTCGACTTACGACCGGTTGGGTAGTCCTCGACTTACGACCGGTTTAGTCCTCGACGTACGACCAGTTGGGGGTCACGGCATTAAAAAGGTTGAGAACCACTGTACTAAAGAAATGTAAGATACATTGTAAAAGTCAACTGGCCTGAAGATTATTTAAGCTGGAACAGATGGAAATATATGAAAAATAGTTATAGACATTATGCAATTAGAAAAATATTACCTGTGCAGCTTGTTTGTTGTAGGGTAGCATCAATTTTCTGTACTTGAATGCCATAGTCAACATTTGAAATACATAGAGACCATCACCATTTTCTAATCCAGATATGGGTGCAAGTATGTAGATGTACAGTTATTCAATCTAGATCTCATCTAATTCTAGGCTTGTCTCTAGTCTAAGCAACAGTGACCACAGGAATGCCACCTGGCATCTCTGGATGATTTGTCATCCATACATTAAATATTTGAAGTGGAAATCAATGGCTTTCTAAATGGGGAACAGTGAGAAGGAGACTACACATCATTGGGAATTTTGCATTATGACTTCCTCTGGAACTGCCCCTGCACTCAGGTAGTCTGTCTAGTCTAGTTTCAAACTTGGCAACTTTAAGATGTGTGGACTTCCAATTCCAGAATTGTACAGCCAGCAAACTGAAGTCCACAGATCTTTAAATGGAAATACACACATTTTAAAGTTGCCAAGTTTAAGCATCATATACACCTGCTTTATTTATTGTTGGGAGTATGGATTATACTATATGTAAAGAAAGGAAGTATGATACTCTCTGTTCATCTCCTGTGCATTTTATGGCCTGCAAAGGGATCAGAATGGTGGTAAGAGGGGCAAATGTCAAGTTCCACTGTGTAAGAACCACACAGATTTCAAAAAGATATTTTTAATGCCAAGGGTTACAAATATAGACTTGAAAACTGTAGAAATAAGTTCTTAGTCAGACTTATAAAAAGCCAATTAAGGTAGAGACATTGTGAAATGTTTCCAAATCTCTGATCTGGGCTGCCTCTTCTCAGATCCACTGAACTCTGCTTCTCAGAATCATGCATAGGAAATGACAGATGCAAGCCTGTTAATGTAAGGATGCAAGCTGTGCCTTTTGTAGATGCATGGTGCTTTTGCATGTGTGCATGAAAGAGACAGAGGTTGCACTGTGGCCTTGCAGACACCTCTATTGGCATACCTGGCTTTATTGTATCTGAGGTGTTAAAGACCTGTAGCGGTTAAGATGCTGGGCTAGAAACTAGGAACCTATGAGAGCCAACTGGGTGACTTGGGCCAGTCACACTTTCTCAGCTGACCCACCTGACAAGGTGTTATTGTGGAGAAAAAGAGTAGGAGAAAGAAGTATTATATATATCCACCACTTTGAGTTACTTATAAAGTAAAAAAGGTGGGAGAAAAAATCTAATAAATCAAATAAATAAATAAGTTTACCCACATCTTTCAGGATTGTTTGTATGAACTTATTGGGAACTTACTGCATAATTCTCTGTTTAAAACATTTAGCTAATTATTTCTATATACTACATTAACTTAATCATTGATTTGGTTTTTAATTTCTAATTTGTATGCTATTTAAATATCATACAAAGTTATCATTATTGATACATTTAAGTGGGATGGAAATTAATCACACATATCAATAACAAGGCATTTAGCTAAAGACCATCTGTGACAGCTAACTTGGTTTGAATTCAGCCTTATGTTCAGATACCATATATATAGCAGAATAAACATATTAGATCAAAATCCATAGAATTTTTTTTCCACTACAAAGAGTTTCTAACTCTCCACTCTTTAACAATAACACGAAATAGGTTGTTGCATATAAACAGAATTTACTTAGAATCCATTCTTGCAATTGTTTAAAATGGACATAATAACAGACTACACATTTCAGTGTAATCAAAAGAAATTAATTTAGACTGACTATAAGAACAGAATAGAAGAGGAAATTGAAGAATGGTATATACTAATCAATAAGATCAATAATGGATGTAGAAAATGTGAAGGAAATAAACTTTCTCTTTGATATATTCTCTCTGAGGTGGTAAGAAAAAAAGCAGTAGAAATATGACGGTCTTCTGAGAACATGAGATTCAAAGAACTGGTCTATGTCATAAATCTTTGGCAGCTAACAAATATAAATATGGTAAATATACAAGTTCCATTTTGTTATTGGTCTAAAATTAGTCACGGCTTGGATTTACACATCATGTGTAGTCTGCTATAAGTTCATATGGAGTTGAGGAGCATAAACAATGTAATAAACAAACAAAAATGCAAAGTAGGCTGTAATTTGGTTTGCTTATTTGTGACTAAGCCTATTTTGTGAATCCTGTCAGTATAATTTGTAAACTTGTTTATGGTTAAGCGCAATGCAGAAACCAGCCTGTTATGGCTTATTTAAAAAGTCCTGTTAACAAAATACTGATTTAGCATTATGTTTCTCTAAGTAGATCTATGAAAAGTTGGCGTGTTCATTTTCCATTGCCAATATCATACAATGTGTAATTCCCCCCTTGCCCGGTCTCTTACTATTTTCCACAACTTTGTGCTTATATTTATTTATATATTTAAGCAATGTATAAGGCTGCCCATATATATCTCACTGCAGTAGATTTTTATTACAGGCGTGCATTGATTCTCTTTAATTGTTATTTATTTCCTATCTTTGTATAACTCCATATGTAATTAAAGATATAATGATATGACTGTTCTTGGCAGATCAACTTTAATCCCTTCCTTCAAGACAAACCCACTCTTTGTTTATTATGAGCTATGCAGGAACAGGATTTGGAAAAATGTGCTCAAGATAGCAATTTTCTGGTATTAAAATACCTTACCACAGCCTTTACTCACATGCAAAAAACGTTGCAGTATTTCTGCAGACCCTGCAATATTATGAAGGATGTTCACTTACTGATTTATTGGTGGTAAAGTAAAAATAGGAGCACATTTTTCACATCCCTAGTCAATTAATCACAAATTACTGTGATTCTATAGTTAAGTATAGTGCTGCAGATCCCAGGATACAAATAGCAAATGAGCAAGAATGCTTTGAATTGGGAATAACTGGAAATTTCAAGTCATATAAAACAACCTCTATCTCCTCCTTCACAGCCAGGTGAGACACAATTTCTTGTATGTTCTACCATATGATTATGAACACTTATTATTATTATTCATCGCACAATCAGCCAGATGTTCAGACTGAGTTTAGCATTTTTGTCTACCTAGCGAGTCCTTATCAAGGACCTGGGATAGGCAGATGTGGATGTTCGATGGTGTTACAGATATCGTTGCAGGATGGAAGCTGTTCCCAGTAAGGCCACTTTTTGCAGTTGACTAATGGCGAATTTGTCAATGCCAATGGTGTCCAACTGGTACTCCAGTTGTTTTGGGATTGTACCCAAGGCACCTATTACTATTGGTACTACCCTTGCTTGCCTTTGCCACAGTTGTTCTATTTCTATTTGTAGGTCTTTGGATTTTGTATCTTCTCCAATTCTTTCTCTTCTATTCTGTGGTCTCCAGGCACTGCCACGTCTACTATCCAAACTTTTTGTCTTTCATATCAACAATTGTTAAGTCTGGGGTATTATGTGGCAGGTGCCTGCCTGTTTGAATTCTAAAGTCCCAGAGCAATTTAACTTTTTCATTTTCTACGATTTTCTCTATTTTATGGTCCCACCTGTTCTTGCTTGCAGGCAAATGATATTTCTTGCAGATCTTCCAATGCACCATTTTTGCTACTTTATCATGCTGCTACTTGAACTTTATTATTATTATTATTATTATTATTATTATTATTATTATTATTATTATTATTATTATTATTATTATTATTATTATTATATTTTATATACTTCTCTGTAGCCTCATTAAGCAAAAGCAGCCTCAGGATACAAGCTGAATTCCCTACTGGGTTACTTAATCTGTCCAGAAATGGAAGGAAGGGTTTAGAAACTGTAGGTGGATACTTCCAGCATCCTACCTGCCCTGCTTCATATCACTATTCAAACCATCCTTGGTGAGAACAACTTGGAGGATGTGAGTTGGATAAATGGCAGCTTCTAAATGACTAAGAGATCGCACCACTTATAGTGTGACAAATTCAGATTAGTTCCTGTGATATGTACACTATTATGTATTTCTTGTATCACAAACCTAAAAAAAAATACGTCCAACATCATTTATTAGGTTACAGGACCAGCCTGCTTGGGCATTCAGTTAGTCAAGGGCCAATTCCTACCAAGTTTTCTGAGTTTGATCCTCAACCTGGATAATTGATACTTGTTATGTGAATAATATCTGTACTCCTGCTTTTTTTCTGATTGACATATGCAGTTTGATCCCTAAGTGCTCTGCATCTGCTTCTAGTCCTTCTGATCCTTTACTGTATTTTTTACTCTTTCCTTGTTTTATGTGTTCTTATTTCTCTAGTCCCTCTGATCTCTTTGATAATCTGTACTTCAAGCTCTTCCTGGGTTTGATTATTCACTTGAATGTGAGTTGTCTTTTTTCTTTCCTGCGTTGGACTTTTGATCTCTACTTGCTATGGAATGAATATATCGTATGCTTTCTAGTTCATTTGGACTAATGTCCAGAATGTGTCTGCTTGGATGCTGACCCTTTGTGAAGTCCAAAAGGATAATTATATACTCAATAAACTTCCTCTTCTTCCTTGACTTAAAAAATATTCAAGTATTTATTGTTTGGTTAAAGATATACTAAGAATAAGTTAAATGTCAAATCAACTTGTTATTCGGCTTATGTCAAAAACTACAAATACGGTCTTGGGATCTCAAAAGCTAATGTATTTATTATGTAGTTATGTTAACAGAACAGACATAACAAACAAACAATAAGTAGAAGCTGGAGCATATGCTTCTTGTTGACGTACTATATAAATACTGTACAAATTATTCCTATAGTTTCCCCTTATTCATTTTGAATTTGGTTTATTGCTTTTATTGTAGCATCATATGGACTGCTCTGAGAGCTATTTAGAATCATTAAAAGATAATGTATTGGCAGGATCTTCTATTGCATTTTCAGTCCTCTTTCCTTACGTTATAACTTGAATAGAGAAAATACAAATGCTTACAGCATACAGTAAACACACTTCTGTAATAATGAAGCCTTCTCATGTAAAAAAGGTTCATTGGATTAATGGAGACTTGAATCAACTCATTTATTATCTTGCCTTGAGACAGAGACTGCTACACCCAGATCTTTAATGTATTTAGATAATATTCTCTCAGCTTGTCTAGCAATGGCAATTACATTCCATGGCAGAAGAGCAGCCTTTAGCATTAAACAAATTATAATGTTCAGCAAATTTCTGATCACGGTGTAGTGTGAGTGCTGATTTTCTTTCTCAGTGTAACTATTCCTTCCTAGTTCTAAGAGGAGTAAATTGGACAATGTGAAATATTGTTTTATCTTGTGGCTATAGTAGGTGACTCAGGATGTGTTCAAAGCTTTCAACAGAACTAAGAGTTTAAAAGAACATGCATACAAAATAGAAGATGGATGTAATCACCAAGGAGTTGCAGCACAAAAATTAGACGAACTAAAGAGCAAAAAGAACTTAGATTTGCAAAGGAAATGAAAGGCAAGAAAAAGAGCTATATCATACCATACTAGTAAAAAAAACAACAACAACCAGAAAGGGGTGGGTGCAATACTATGAGCAGATGGTAAGAGAATAGTAATGATGGGGAGAAAGAGATTGTCAACTTCTATATTCTTCAGTGTTCTCCCCCAAGAATTGAGATCAAATGGACCTAAATAGAACAACTAACAAAAGAGAATGGCAACCCAAGGGGAGCAAAAAGGTAGCTACTTAAAGAAATAGATCAATGTTTTCTCAATCTCTGTACCTTAAAAATAGAGGTGTTTGAACAGAGAGGCTCAGTTATACTGCTTGAGAACATGGACACTCTGAATTCTACTCCATGGTTAGAGCATGGAAGCCAGCTGGTTACCTTAGGCAGGTCACTTTGTCCTAGCCCAGCCCAGCCCACCCTACAGAGCCGCAGATGTGGAAAAATAAATCAAATTAATATCTGTCCCTGGCAGGGGGTTTGAACTAGGGCAGAGGTCCCCAACCTTTTGAGTACCAGGGACTGGTTACGTGGAGAGAGGTTTTTCTGGTTTTGTGGTTTTGTGTGCTGCCTGCATCCTGTGGATGGGGCTTTTCTTGTTTGTGCATATAGGTTGCTGGCATGCCGCAGAACAGTACTGGTCCACGTGCTTGGGGGCCCCTGTACTAGGTAATTTCCAAGATCCCTTTCAATCCTTAGGTCTGATTCTATAAAAATGTAATAAAGTTGGGTGGGTTGGGTTGGGAAAGGAAAAATGAGGTGTAAATAGTTTGTTAAACTTAAAACTGACTGA
The DNA here is from genome assembly GCF_001527695.2 of Protobothrops mucrosquamatus. NCBI lineage: Eukaryota > Metazoa > Chordata > Lepidosauria > Squamata > Viperidae > Protobothrops > Protobothrops mucrosquamatus. The sequence goes on along the minus strand of NW_015386565.1, from coordinate 325,476 downwards.
CTTAAACTTAAAATAGATTAGAATAAAATATTACACCTTCTTTTTCCAGCATCTCTGTAATTTTGGAGCTCCAATGGAAACAAAGTATTAAGGAAAAGCACCCCAAAAATTCTCAGCTAGGATATATTATTATTATTATTATTATTATTATTAATAATAATAATAATAATAATAATAATAATAATAATAATAATAATAATAATAATAATAATAATAATAATAATAATAATAATAATAATAAAGTTGGAAGGGACCTTGGAGGTCATCGAGTCCAATCCCCTGCTCAGGCAGGAAACCCTACACCATTTCGGACAGTTGGCTGTCCAGTCTTTTCTTAAAAACTTCCAGCGTTGGAGCATTCACTGCTTCTGGAGGCAGGTTGTTCCATTGGTTAATTGTTCTAACTGTCAGGCACACAGCTCAATTCCTGAAAATTAAATGGATCTATTCCATGAAAGAACAGTCTTACGCTTATTTAAAACTAGCTGTACCTGGCCACGCGTTGCTGTGGCTCAGTCTGGTTAGCGTGTGTTGCTTTTACGTCCAACAGATGGTGCTGTTTTTTTAAAAAAAGCATGTTTTACCTGTCACAGGTGTGACATCTATATAATAGTAGGTATATAAAAACACGCGCGTATTCGAATGCAACGTTGTGTCAAAATTTCAAAGCAATCGGTGAAGAACTTTTGGGGATTTAAGATTTTGAACAAACGAACATTTACATTTTTATTTATATCGATTAATTAATATTATGTCATAGACATTGCATTACCATTGTATGCATCATGCATCACACATTACATTATGGTACATCAAAAACAGCTCTTACATATCTAAGTACTGTATGCAGTTTATCCTGAAAGTCCAAGTTATTGTCTACTTTAAAAAAATGATGGACCTCAGAACTTCTTGGCATTGGCAGAATGCAAAAGTGATGGTACCTCGTTTTCACTTTTTTAGGTGGTATACCTTGTTAGAAAATACCAGTAAAGCCAGCGAGGTGTTACGTTTTAGTAGGTGGCTGGATTACAAACTTGTTTCCATTTTCCTTCTTTCATCAGCTTTGATTATATTTGTTGTTAAATTACAGATTATGAAGCTAACTTGTAATTATGGGCTTTATAAACCACACACTTCATTTCTTTCCAACTTAAACCAAAAATCCTTTATGAGGTATTTGATATGCTAATAACGCCCCTAATAGCAAATCCCCTGGTACACTTCAGGCTGCGGTTTGTGTGCTGTGAATAGACATCCGCACCAGATCACAAGCGTGTAGGAGGCCAACAAGAAGCTGTGCGGATAAATGTGAAAGTGCATTTGTGTAAACAGATCGATGTGATTGCACTCAGGACAGGAGAGCTTTTGAATATAAAGCCAAAGGGGTTGGGGGAGGTTCAAATCCGTAAGCACGACGCCCTGCGCGCCAAAAAAAAACTTGTTTATGACTGCGAGGCGTCTGTGGTGAAAGACGTGGCAGACTCCGCAGAGAGAGACCCTGGTGGACGCAGACTTATGAAGTGTTTCATCTTTGCACCACATCGCAACGGGAGCTGGTTGTGAAATGGGGGGGGGAAGGGAGAAAAACAGCGCCCTTCTGGAAACGCGCCGGACACCCGCTCTTTCTACAACTCCGCTGCCTGAGGAAGGGGGGGAGGAGGAGGAGGAGGCGGAGGAGGAGGAGGCGACGTCGACGGCAATCTCGTCCGGCCCCCTCCCAGCGCCGCCCATCCGCCCCCAGCAGGCCGCGGAGGATCGACGCATCCTCGGCGTCTTTTCTACTTCGCACCCGCCGCCGCCTAGCCGCGCGCTTTTTGAGGCGGCTGCGCTTGAGTTGCGGCGGCCTTTCGCACCGGCGGCGGGGCCTTGGCAACGCTTGGGAATGGGGTGCCGCAGCTGTTGCTCTTGCTTCTTCGCGGGACGTCCCTTCTGGCAAGGCCGCGGTGGCTTTGGCCGCCGCCTCCGCTGCTTAACCGCCGGGTAAAACGAGACCCCCGGCTGCGGCTGGTTCGTGCACGAGAACCGCCCGCGCCCTCCTCAGCCCCGGCGCCTTCCTCGGCGGCGGCGGCGATGAGCGAGCGGCCGCGTCTTCATCCAACGAAGCGGGGAAGGCGCAGCGCTCCCTCGACCTTCGCCCGTTGGCGGCGCCTCCTACTCCGCCTCCCCCTCGCCGCGCTCAGCTCTTCGTAGACGCCGGCCGGCTATGTGGAGCTCCGGGGCCGCCGCGTTGCAGCTGCTCTCGCGGGCGACCAAGCAAGCCTTCGCTCAGGGAGCCGCCCGGCAAGACCTGAGCCGCTGGCTGCCGCCTCCGGGAGCCGCGGGCGAGGCGGCGGCAGGGGCGAGCAGAGGGGCCGGCGGCGAGCAGCTGCTCTTTGGGGAGCAGAACGGGCTGTATCACTGTCCTCCGCCTCATCCTTCTCAGGAGCCGTCGGTGGAGCTCTTGCTCTGCCAGCTGCCCGAAGCGGGAAACGGCTTGGGGGAGAGCAGGACATGGCACTGCTCGGGATGCCTGCTGGGCACCTGCTGGTGCAAGAGTTGCCTGAGCGCGTGTTTTCTGGCGATGTTCTGCTTCGCCTCGCTCGCCTTGGTGCGCCAGTACCTGCGGGACCTGATGCTCTGGGCTGAGAGCTTGGACAGTCTGGCCGGCGTGCTTCTCTTCACCGTGGGCTTCATCGTGGTGTCCTTCCCTTGTGGCTGGGGCTACATCTTACTCAACGTGGCCGCCGGCTATCTCTACGGCTTCGTGCTGGGCATGGGCCTCATGGTTCTGGGGGTCCTGATCGGCACCTTCATCTCCCACGTGGTCTGCAAGAAACTCCTGGCCCGATGGGTGCTGGCTAGGATCCAGGGCAGTGAGAAGCTCAGTGCTGTCATCCGCGTTGTGGAAGGAGGAAGCGGCCTCAAGGTGGTGGCCTTGGCTAGGCTTACGCCAATACCCTTTGGACTTCAAAATGCACTCTTCTCTGTGAGTAACTGTCGAGGAGTTCTGGATGTGCCTTGCTTAACAAACCGCAGGTGAAAGGCTCCTTGAAGCCAGTGCCAGTTCTAGCTCAAGGCTTAGCAACTTGCTACTCTCCAGGTGTATTGTATTAGCTCCCACCAGCCCCATCTTGCACAGGGTTGTGTGCCTTATAGTTCAGAGGAGGGAGATAGTGTGAGATTGGCTATCCCGCCAGTTCAGATCCAGTTACAGGACAAAGAGGTTGAAAATCATTGGTTTATCAATCAGTTGTAGAGATAGTAGTAAGAACCCAGGAGTAATCAGAATATATATATTTTTTCAAAGGCAGTGTTTTGGAAGAATTCCTAAATCTGCACCAAATTGTCCAAATTGTCCAAAGAAGATCAATATAGATCAATTGTCCAGATTGTCCAAAGATGATCAATATAGGTCAGATATTCCCTGCAGATGCATGTAATGATAGCCCACAATGGGAAAGCTTCCTGAAATGTACCTTGGCACTGCAAAACAAGGGGAGAGGGATGTTTAAGTGTTTTCCTTGTCTCAAATGTTTGCCAAATAGCATCTCTTCCTGTGTGTAGTGTACAGTAGTTTACTTCCTGGAGACAGAAGGCACTGCTAAATAGTCTTGCATTTAGAAAAAAATAAAGCTGTGCTATTCAAAAGGAAACACTGGCAGAAAACGGGTTAAATTATGCTTTCTTGCTATCAGTTCTCTGCTTCCATTATCAAGAAGCTGTGGTTTTTAATATTATTTTTACAACTCTGTTAGCATACCTTTCATAACCACTGAGAGATGTACATACTTAGATATTGGTAGGATATTATATTCCTACTTATTATTTCAGTGTTTAGAAAACAATATATGGGTTTTAAATTTGACAAAATTTGATCCATCACCAGAAGCTTCCAAAACAATTCTGATGTAGGAGTTTTTTTTAACATAAGAATCAACTTGTCTCCCCTACTTACAAGAAATGATGCTTAAAACCTGAAAGCCAATTTTGTATTGGTTCTGTAACCCGTGAAGGTTAATTTGGTACATTTTATATTTTTCTAAAAGGAATAGTTGGTTTTGGCCTGTAACATAACCCATGTATTTTCCTGCATTCAAGGCAAAGGATGAATACGTATATATTTAGTACCGTACTTGTGTTTGGTCCTTAAAGTATTTTACATTTTATGATTGATTAGGAAGACTGGATTGTTTGTTACATGGTGACGTCTAAAAAGGTTTTATTTCCTTGGGAAACTGCAGAAACATATGGAATATGTTGTCATGATTGTAGGGCAATTAATATGCAAAATGTATTTTTACTTCTTTTTTGGCTTAGTGTTCACAATTAGAGAAAAAAGATACAAAAAGAAAAAATAAAGTGAAAGAAAAAGGAAGTCATAATGTACATTTTAAAATATACATATATATAAAGAAAGCATTACATCTTGAGCAGATGAAACAATATTGATCAGTCTTTCCATTACATCAGTAAAAGGCCAGTTCATAAACAGAGAGTGAATGTAAGTCATAAGTTCAAGATTGTAATTGAGAGTGGCATTTCATACATATAATGTATTTTTATTGCAAAGCAATAATCTTTTTTGCTGTGTTGTAGCCCGGTGAATCTGTAGTTCTCTCAATACTAATACACTTCAAAATGTTGGTATATGATTCAAATCATATTCATCCCTTAAACTCTCTTCTCAAAGTCATATTAACAACTAAAATATACCTCTAAGCATAAATGTGCCCTCGGTCATTTTGTATAATCAGTTCAAAGTAGACAAAAATTATTTTAATGCATTCTTTGAGCATCCAATAAAAAAGTTAAATGAGTCTCATCCTGAAGTTATAAGTAACATGCTTGATGTTCTTTAAGACTCTTATTCATTGATTTGTGAATATAGGATATTCCAATACTTCATTCCAAAATACTTTAAGATAACTGATAACATATTTCAGTGATGGTGTTCAGGATTTTGAGATGTATCTGAAATGAAAAGTTTTCAGTAAAAAGTTGTTTTAATCAAATATACCACTGGTCTTAATTTTTAGACAACCTCAAATTCCCCTTGTAATAATTCAGATTTAAACAAATTAAATTAAACAAATTTAATTCAGATCTCGAATTGAACAATTATGTATAGGGAGATCTCAAATTTAAACCTCCTTTCTCAGAAGTCATCTTAGTCTTGACACCATGGTCCTGCTTTCTGTCCTTTGAAATAATGACTTGCTCATGCACATTGTCATCTATCTACAGTATCTTTCAGGAAACACTTTATTTGGTGCTCTCTCTCTCAAACTTCCTCAGTGGGAATATTGACCTACATATATCCATCCTTCAGTAATACTAATTTCCTTTTCCTATAAGCTCTTTAGGATTTTGTGACTGAGATTCCCAGTCACCCAAGTCATGGTAGGTCCAAAGGTGCTTTTCAAGAAGCACCTTTGGGATCTTTAGGATTTTAAAAATCTTTTAATAGTTAACTGAAATTTAAAAATTGACAAAATTCAAACTACAAAAAAGGGATATTGCCATGGGTTAGGCTTCGGCTTCGGGTTCTCCAGTAATTGAAAGAATTTTCCCACCAAGTCAGCTGGGTGACCATGGGCCAGTTAATCTCTCTCATCCCAAGCCAAGGCCATCTTTTATTCAACTTCCTCAGGATATCTTGATGTGTGAGTAAATAATTACAACTGTAATTACCTTGCTGAGGGATTAGAATATTGTACATCAAAGAATATTGTGCCAGAATTTAAACTGGCATATCAAGAATATTTCTACAACCATCAAAACCGCCATTGCCAACTCCAGTTTTTCTGAACATGTATCTAAAATAACAAGGGGCAATCTAATATGTTAGGCTTGAAAATCTTTTATTAAACCAGATTGCACAGAATAGATAATTGAAGTAATATTGTCTGTAATCTGTAGGGCACAAAGGAAAAAATCTACGAACTCCATATGGTATCAGGAAGGGCATTGGGCCAGTAAACCCTCACCTCCACGCAGTTGCCCCAATTTAATAGATTACGGAATAATAAAAAAGGAGTTATTGCCTGTAATCTGTATGCCAGGATTGTAATAAAACAATTGGTGCAACATTTAAATTCTGCAACCTATTGCATTACAGTAAAAACAGAATTCTTACCATCTTCAAATCATAGTTAAATGCATTACATTAAAGGGCATTGGAAAAAATATCAAAAAATATTTTTGAAAATTAATTGTAAACTTCAAACAGTACAGAATTAATATAGTTGTGAGGAGTTTTCATATTTTCATATATTTAATAATATTATTTCCTGCAGAGATAAAGGAGTAGTTAGATAAACAGCTGGTTCATGTATGATCTTCAGATGAGCTTTATTATTTACATTTATTAAATGTAAAAGTATAACTAAGGCTGATTATATTTATGAAATGAATTTACTTTAAGCATGTTATTAATTTCTTATATATGGAACTAGAAATTGCAAAATTTGTTACTGCTTATTTTTGTTAGTTTGAAAGCTAGAAAGGTAGAAAAACAAAGCTAACAAGGCCGTTGACCTAATAGAGTTATATATTTTGGGTCTATTAAAAGCAGATGTGTCAACCTCTAAATAAAAAGGCAGCAGTAGACAAGCCCACATCAAAATCTGGCCAAATATAGCAATCTTCAGAAAAGATAAAACCTTTGCAAATCTACTCAGATAATTGGTACTCCTGCATTCACTGGCCTAACTTCAAACTTAAGCTGTTGTGTTGTCATTTCTGAGTTGAAACCTACAGGTAGTCCCCAACTTAGGACAGCAACTGGGCCTGGGAAATCTGTTGCTAAGAGATGCGGTCATAATTTGCAACCAAATCACTTAGCGACAGGAATTTTTGCATTCCCATTTACCATCATTAACTGAATCCCTGCTAGGCAAGACAACTTCCTGCTAGTTTCCCACAACCAAGTCAATGGGGAAGCTGGCAAGAAGTTGCAAGTTCCAGGTAGCTTCACAAGCAGAATGGCAAGCAAGTAAGTGGTTCCTGCTGAGTGGGGGACAATGCGAAAGGGGTATGGTGAAGCTCAGAAACAGTGTGTAAGAGTGCGAGGGAGGCTTAGTGAGGCTCAGGGTCCACAGTAATGTTCAAGGATGTGAGTTAGGTGCAGCAAGGCTTGGGGAGGGTGCAAAGTGTGTAAGGGTGCAAGGCTCAATGAGGATGCAAGGGGCTGCATGAGGGGGTGAGGAAGTCATGGTAAGGGTTGGGGAGAGTATAAGGGGATGCACATGTGTTCAAGGGAGGTACAACAAGGGTCAGGAAGGGTGTGCTTGGGTAAGCAAGTGGTGCAGTGCAAGTGCAGAGGGGCTGGGGGAGGGTGAGCAGGTAGCCATAGCACTGAGATGTATATATCCTTCGCAGTGCTTTACAGCCCTCTCTAAGCAGTTTACAGTGTCAGCAAATTGCCCCCAACAATCTGGGTCTTCATTTTACTGACCTCGGAAGGATGGAAGGCTGAGTCAACTTTGAGCCAGTGAGACTCGAATTGCCGAACTGCTGGCAGTCAGCAGTCAGCAGAATTAATCTGCACCTGCAAAATTAGGTAGGGGGTGACATTCCTGCACATCTGTGACCTTCCCTCTAATTTCCCCATTGACTTTCTGGGGAAGCTGGCAGGAAAGGTGCAAATGACAATCATGTCATTGCAGGGTGCTTCAGTGGTCATAAGTGGGAGCTGGTTGCCAAGTGCCCAGATCGCAGTCACGTGCTGGGATGGTTGCCAAGTGCCCAGATCGCAGAGGTGCTGGGATGGCCCGTGCTTTGAGGATCGATCATAACTACCGTTTGTTCAGTGCCAGTGTGATTTCACCGGAAAAGGGTTGTAAGTCAAGGACTATTTATATTTGTTATTTAAAATAAAGTATCAGCGCAGGAATATCCAATGTTTGAATCATAGTAAGCCACGAGCAAGATGTGATTATTATGGACTGTTGACTGCACACAGAAGTGTAAAATCAACACAGGTGCTATAATTCAGGAGATGCAAAACAGTGTCTCACCCAACGGCATTGGTCACGTTGGTTAATGATCTCTGGAGGGCCCGGGACAGAGGTTATTCCTCTGTCCTAGTTCTTTTGGACCTCTCAGCGGCTTTTGATACTGTGGACCACAGTATCATGCTGCGGCGTTTAGGTGGGTTGGGAGTGGGAGGCACGGTTATGCGGTGGTTCTCCTCCTTCCTCACCGATCGTACGCAGTCC